>NC_069506.1:19012862-19065362 GCF_027579735.1 Bombina bombina
TTGCCTAGCTTCATAGGCCATATACACATGCAAACATACATACATATACACGCACATACTGTACATATACACGCACATATATACTGTACATATACACGCACATACTGTACATATACACGCACATACTGTACATGCACACGCACATATATACTGTACATATACACGCACATACTGTACATGCACACATCCATATACTGTACATTAGTGATGCACCGAAATGGAAATTCTGGACCGAATCCGAAAATCCGGGATACACTTGGCCGAATACCGAAACGGATACCGAAAATGTATTTTTTCAAATGTGTTTTTTTTTTTTATAATTAGAGCCAATAAAAAAATCCCACACTTTTATTGAAAGTAACACACTAAAATTGGACAAAAATATCTTAAAACAATAATATGCTACACAATAATTTTACCAAGAAAAAAAAAAAACAGGCAAACAATAATGCCATTTTCGGCCAAAATGTTTCTGCGACCAAAATTTTGGTGCATCCCTACTTAAAACAATTATAAATATCAATATACTCTATTATTCTTCATTTAGTTCTATGTAACAGAATCATATTTAACAGTTTTTTTTTACTAATTATCCAAATAAAGTATAGTCCTAAAAAACTCATTATATGCAGAACAGTAAGTCAAGTAATAAACTTAAACAGCAGCTCTAGGATAGCATCAAATTTGAAACATGCTACACAATAATTTTACCGAAAATAAAAGGCTAAAAAAAACGAAAACCGAAATAGCCAAAAATGCCATTTTCGGCAGAAACTTTCTGCAGCCGAAATTTCGGTGCATCCCTACTGTACATACATGTTTGTATATACATGCATACTGTATATACATATACACTAGGGCTGCACGATTAATTGCATATGCGATTTAAAACCGCAATTGCCGCAATTTAAAAACCGTGAGAGTATGCAATTTTAAAAAAAAAAATTTTTAATTCTCTGTCATGAAAACGGAGGCGGAGAGGGAGGATGAGAGACGGACCAGTGTGCGGCCGTGGGCAGACCTGAAAATGCCCCCCAAACGGCCATTATTGCAGAGTGTGTGGGAGCAACAGGCCTTCATCTGGGAGTAGTGTGGAAGTGGGACATGCGCTCAAAGTTCTGAGCAATAAAGTGAATAGTGTACAAAAATTTTAAAGTGGCTTTTTTTTTATTTATTAACTTCTGTGATGCATAGCATGAATAACAAATGCAGCAGTGTGTGCATTGTGCTACCTTTACTGCACTTATACACAAATCATACTTCTGTAAAGTCAGCACTATTTAGGTTTCTCCATGCTTACACTACTTCATATGTTAACCGTACCACAGCTAGACTGACTCCCAAGAAAACACGACAATGTTGTGTCAGAAGACCTAAGAACTGGCTAGTGGCTAGTTGTAACCACAGCACAGGCAGCTACTTTTGTGGTTTGTATTTTTATGCTCCCAGAGTCTATTGGACATTGAGAAACATGTACATTAAGATTCTGTAGTGTTTAACACCTTAATTGTTCAATAAAAATGTTATTTTAGTCATTAATAAGAAAATTGCGATTAAAATCGCAATCATGTTTTTTGTTTTTTTTTGGGTCCAAAATCGCGATTTTCATTTTTGCTCATATCGACCAACCCTAATATACACACACACATACATATTGTACATGTATATAACACATTTATTTAAAGTATAGCTTAGTACATATAAACATATTTTATCAAATACAATGCATAAACATTTTTTTTAAAGGTGCACCTTATTATTAAAAACACAAACAATAAAATGATCGTAGGATTAAACCTGCAATAACAGAGTATACTGTTCCTTCAATTAAGGATAATCTACTTGAAAAGCTGCTTTAATGAAAGTTGTTGGTTAAAAAGGACTCACAAGTGTGTTTATGTCAAAAATGGGTTAATACCGTTATCGGCACCACTATTCCCAGGAGGCAAAATTGCAGAGTAAGCCTCCCGTAAGATTTGTGAATTTTACCAGTTCACTTTTTCAAAAGTATTGGCATGTAAGTGTTGTCACTGGAGGGGTTTACTCACCAGAATCCGAAAGCAGATACCTTTCTAACCGCTTTCTCCGATCTGCTTCCCTGCAGCGTGCAGTTGGCGTCCTGGCAGCCGTTTACAATCCTCTGACGTATTCTCGTCACGTGTCTGTCCGCTCAGCCAATCAAGCAGTCGGATTACCTGTTTTTTTTCAAACCAGTCTGCAACAAAAATTATTTTAATGTTGAGGTTGTTAAAGTTGTTTAATGTACTTCTATGCAGTTGTTTCCCAGTCTCGCCACTTCAATACTCCACACTAAGCCCAGGGTAGTGTTAAGTTCAGAGGATATTCGAGTAAAAATTCGTTAGTAGGAACACAAATATTTCATTCACAATGTGTCCATTAAAAGCTGGCCAGCTACACAGGACTAATTTCCATCAACGCGTTTCAGCTTGAGGCTTTTTTCAAGATCAAGTTTCAAGATCAGGCCTTCATCTGGGAGTGGTGTGGCGGTGGTCAAGCGGTGGTGTGGCAGTGGGACATGCGCTCAAAGTTCTGAGCAATAAAGTGCGTAGTGTACAAAAACTTTAAAGTGGCTTTTTAAAAAAAAATTAACTTCTGTGATGCATAGCATGAATAACAAATACAGCAGTGTGTGCATTGTGCTACCTTTACTGCACTTATACACAAATCATACTGCTGTAAAGTCAACACGACAGTGTTGTGTCAGAAGACCTAAGAACTGGCTAGTGGCTAGTTGTAACCACAGCACAGGCAGCTAATTTTATGGTTTTGTATTTTTATGCTTCCAGAGTGTATTGGACATTGAGAAACATGTACATTTAGATTCTGTAGTGTTAAATAAAGGTGTTATAGTCATTTATATCACGATTTTCATTTTTGCCCACATCGCCCAGCCCTAATATACATGCACACATACATATTGTACATGCATTTATACTGTACGTACACACACTCACATACATACTGTACATAATACTGTATGTACAGGCACACGGACATACTGTACATGCATATTTTACATACATATACATGCACGCAAACATACTGTACATGCGCACACACATACTGTACATACATATACTCACTGTACATACATATACATGCACACACATACTGTATATACATACTGTACATGCGCACACACATACTGTACATACATATACTCACTGTACATACATATACATGCACACACATACTTTACATACATATACATACTGTACATGCAAACACACATACTGTACATACATATACACACTGTACATGCGCGCACACACATACTATACATACAAACACTGTACATGCGCACACACATACTGTACATACATATACTCACTTTACATACATGCATAGACATACTGTACATATATATACACACTGTACATACATGCACACACATACTGTACATGCGCGCACACACTACATACACACACTGTACATACATGCGCGCACACATACTGTACATACATACACACACTGTACATACATGCACACACATACTGTACATGCATACACACACATACTGTACATACACGCGCACACACATACTGTACATACACTGTACATACATGCGCACACACATACTGTACATACATATACATACTGTACATACATGCACACACATACTGTACATACATGCACACACATACTGTACATGCATATACTCACTGTACATACATATACATGCACACACATACTGTACATGCACACACATACTGTACATGCATATACTCACTGCACACACATACTGTACATGCACACACATACTGTACACACACACACACTGTACATACATATACACACTGTACATGTGCGCGCACACATACTTTACATACATACACACACTTTACATGCGCACACTCATACTGTACGTACATATACTCACTGTACATACATACTCACTGTACATACATATACATACACATACTCACTGTACATACATATACATGCACATACATAGACTCACTGTACATACATGCATAGACATTCTGTACATGCATGTACACACTGTACATACATGCATATACATACTGTACATACATGCACACACATACTGTACATACATATACATAAATACATATACTCACTGTATATACATGCACACATACTGCACATACATGTATATTTGCAGAACAAGAGGCGATGGCCCGTAACCTATTCTTTTCTGTCTAATTGCTTCACTGCTGTTTTTGCTTAGTAAGCGCAACTTAGCTTCTCGTTATACCAGGGACCTCTCCTGTCTCCCTGTGCACAGTACATTATCAAATCTTGTGGGGACCCCCCAACTTTCCCCCAGTTTAAGAAGCACAGTCTGAAATGAATATTTATTTGCTGCTAAGTTAATTTACAGGAGGAAATCAATATTTAAAAAGAAAAGTGCTACAAAAGGCTTTGTATAGCTGCTTAGCGCACGTGGCGAGTACCTGCACTTGCTTTTCCCACAGAAGTATTCTGTATACATTGTTACCATTGCATCAGGGAATCCTGGGTAATATATGCAAATGGAGGAAACTGTGATCCTTAAAGGGACATTGTCGTCAAATTTTTGTGTTATCGAAAAGTCTATTTCAAAATTTCAGTTTTTTCAAAACACACCCTATTCCTTTCCTGAATAAATAACTTTTTTCTTGTCAAACTTGCCTATGGGTGTCCTTCTCCACCAATAAAACAAAAACAGTTATCAACCAGTGAGGATTAATAGAACGTACAAAACCAAAACTGCTTTTACTTACAGGACATAAAACACAACAATGTTTATTTTGTGAGTCGGAGCGTACAATTAAAGAGATGGGAAGGTCAAAAATGAAATGTGCATTTGAATATGAAATTGAAGCATTTTTGCAATAGACTTCTATTCGCAAAAATGCTTCTAGCAAAAGATATTAGTGTTTTTCTGTTGCATACTCACATATGCTGTGATTCCCTAGTGCATCAGTATTCAAACACCACACCTGCTCAGAGAGCTGGCACTGATGTCTATTGCTTTTGTGAAAACATCATTTGTGTCATACAAAGCACTGCTGACTCTCGGCAAAGGTGTAGTATTTCAATACTACTGCATCGCAAAAATGCTTCTATTTCATCTTGAAATGCATATTTCAAATTTGACCTTTTCTATTCATTTAATTTGTTTGTTACTGATATTAGCAAATTTACTTATTTTACTTGAAATCCTTTGTTGAAAAGCAGGTAGGCACTTTTGAGCACTAGATGGCAGCAGAGTTAGCACAGTAACATGGGCTCTCCGTGTCATAGGAAAGAAAACAAAATGTATGCTTACCTGATAAATTTCTTTCCGGACATGTTGAGTCCACAACCCCACCCTCCCTTTTTTTTTTTTTTTTTTTTTTTTTTTTTTTAATTCGGCAGTTTTTTTGAGTATAACTCAGGCCCCTTTTTTACCTTTTTGTTTTTCTTCCATTTCCTTCGGCTGAATGACTAGGGTTTATGGGTAAGACAGTTGCTCTTTGCCTCCTCCTGCTGGCCAGGACTTGAATATCCCACTAGTAATTGGAATGAAGTCGTGGACTCTCCATGTCCGGAAAGAAATTTATCAGGTAAGCATAAATTTTGTTTTTAAACAACTTTCCAATTCACATCTATTATCTAACTTGTTTTGTTTTCTTTGTTAAAAAGGATACTTAGGTAGACTCAAGAGCTGTTGGTTGGTGGTTGCACATTTATGCCTCATGTTATTGGCTCACCCAATACATTCCGCTAGTTCCCAGTAGTGCATTGCTGCTTCTTCATCAAAGGATACTGAGAGAATGAAGCTAACTAGATAACAAAAGTAAAATAGAATGTTGTTTAAAATTGTATTCTCTATCTGAATCATGAAAGAAAAACGTGGGGTTTCATATCCCTTTAATGGGCACATCACCCAGCAAATTGTACTGACCACCTGGCTGAAATGTAAGCCAATTATAAGATAAAGTTATCATTAACTCAATTTATGTTAAATTGTGCAATTAATTTGTGCTTTGGATAGCTTAATAAGTTACATTTATAACAGAAAATGAGATAATACTGCAACGTATTACGCTGCCCCCACACAAGAAGATTGCCTGGCCTGTTGTACAGTAATAAAACACATTAAACTTCATAATTTATCTTTTTTTTTTATTATCATAGATTTTGTGGGAGGACATAAAGAGTTTGTTAAACGGGTCGTTTGGGAGCAGCCATGTCGCTTGCAAAGGTGAAGATTGAAAAAACAGGTGAGGAATAAATTTGTGTCTAGTGTAAACTTACATACAAACCTATAACTCACATATTCAACCGATCCCTTACTACTGGCTCATTTCCATCATCCTTCAAACATGCAAAGGTCACCCCCATCCTCAAAAAACCCTCCCTCGACCCCAATTCTCCTGCAAACTACCGCCCCATATCACTACTTCCGCTAGCTTCTAAAGTCCTGGAAAAACTAGTTTTCGATCGCCTAACACACTTCCTATCCTCCAACTCATTGCTTGACCCCCTGCAATCTGGCTTCCGTCTACAACACTCAACTGAGACTGCCCTCACCAAGGTTACTAACGATCTTCTTTCTGCTCAAAACAATGGCCACTATTCTATACTTATTTTACTTGACCTGTCTGCTGCCTTTGACACTGTTGACCATCCCCTCCTCCTACGGACTCTCAGCTCCCTTGGGCTCTGTGACATTGCCCTCTCCTGGATCCACTCTTATCTCTCTAATAGGTCCTTTTCTGTCTCCTTTGCTGGCGACTCATCCTCTCCATTGCCTCTGTCTGTTGGAGAACCTCAAGGCTCTGTTCTAGGCCCTCTACTCTTCTCTATTTATACTTCCTCACTGGGTAAACTTATCAGTAGCTATGGCTTCAACTATCACCTCTATGCTGATGATACTCAGATCTACCTATCCACCCCTGCACTCTCTCCTTCTGTCCTTTCCCACATCAGCGACTGCTTATCTGGCATTTCTTCCTGGATGGCCTCTCACCACCTAAAAATCAAAATGTCCAATACTGAGCTTCTTCTAATCCCCCCCCCCCCCCAACTAATTCTACTCCAGTTTCTAACTTCACTATCACTGTCGGTGACACCATTATCTCCCCATCACCCCAAGTCCGCTGCCTAGGAGTTACACTTAACTCCAATCTGTCCTTCATACCCCACATCCAATCGCTCTCTTCATCCTTTCGCAACCACCTATGCAATATCTGAAACTACTAAACAGCTAATCCATTCCCTAGTAATTTCCCGGCTTGACTACTGTAACAACCTACTAACTGGTCTTCCTCTCTCCCGCCTCTCCCCCTTCAATCCATCCTAAATCCCTCTGCTAGGCTAATCCACCTCTCCCGACGTTCTGTATCCGCCGCACCCTCTGTGAGTCCCTTCACTGGCTCCCCATTCACAGCAGAATTAAATTCAAAATTCTTTGTTACCTATGAACAGGGCTGCAGAATCTGTTGGCGCTTTATAAATAAAGAATAATAATAACTGTGTTACTATCCCAGTGACTCACAAAACTATTTTGGTAGCTTATATTTGTGAAGTTTACAAGGGTATGGAAGTCAAAATTAAACTTTACTGATGCAGACAAAGTGCAATAAAAAAAATCAACAACTTTCCAATATGAATGGAATCAACAGTGATTAGGCACGGCAACTGCCACAATACCGCATTATCACATACAATACAGACATGAAAATGTACAAACGTACACAGCAATAGTATTGACTTTTTAACTCTTTAGTGGTTTATAGTATCACATTGATTAACCACATGCAAAATACGTATTATAATGTACCTGTTTCAAAAAAGGAATGTTGTGGTCTATCAGAAAATCTGAGCATTTGACTAGTAGACCACAAAGGGATTGCAGTCAGTGTTCTCGCTATGGTCAGTTTTGTTAGCTGCCCAGCAGTGAAACAGTTAATTAGAGCAATTAGCAAACACTACACAAGGCAGACTGCAAAGTGTGATTCACACTGTTTTACTGATGGGTCGCTCACGCTGGCCTTGAGGGAACACTGATTGCTGAATTCCGGATAATATGACCTCAATAATTGAGAAAAAAACCATTTACTATTTTTATCTCCAGTATTTTGTGCACCACAGATTTGTTAAAGGGGAACTTCCTGCTATGAAAAAACGTTCTCAGTTTATTCACCTTAGTCAGTCTTAGGGGCACTTGTATATTCAGATACCTCTTGTAATAAATAATTGTCTGCATTGAATCCACTATAATGAGAAAAAAGACCCCAATCATATCACTGTTTCCTACATTTCCGTCCTTTAGATTTGGAGGCGATGAGCGCTCGCAATCGCTTGGATACCGTTCTTCAGGGACTGTTAGATAAGAGCGATGTAGACCGGTAAGTCAGGGCTAAAGTGCTCAGATTAAGGTTAGTTACAACATGTAACTGGGTTTTATCTGGCTTTACGGCTGTTAGCTTGTAATATTTGTATGTATCCTTTGTATAACTGTACCTCAGTGCCAGACATTATAAACGTATTCTGATTTTTTTTTTGTTTTTCTACAGGGAGCAGATAGAGGACGAAGCAGGAAAATCTACAGATACCCAAAGCAAGTAAGTTGCTAATACACACAGCAGCTGATATCTTTTGTCAAACTTATTTTTATTTCATTGCTTGAAATTGGTTTCCATTAAAGGGAGACTCCATTCAAAATAAACTTTTATGATTCAGAAAGAGCAGCAGTTTTAAGACACTTTCCAATTTACTTCCTTTATCAATTTTTGCACAGTCTTTTTATATTTACACTTTCTGGGGAACAATCTCCTACTGAGCATGTGCACAAGCTCACAGGGTAAACGTATACTAGTCTGTGATTGGCTGATGTCTGTCACATGATAAAGGGGGCCAAAAATGGGAGAAAAAATAAATTTGTCAGATAAAAATCTAGTGCTAATTTGAAATTCAGAGTAGATGTTAAATCATTGTCTTTTTTATTATGCACTTGTTAATTATGCAATTCTACTGCAGTGAGCGGTCCTTTAAACTTTGTGTTATTAAAATAATTTTCTCGGTTCTAGAGAAAATGTAGATAAAATTATTAGCCAAGTCTTGTGAAGATGTGGCCAACTTTTACACTGAGTTGTAAGTGACAGTAAAATTAAACTTTTCTGATTGATCATTCAATTTTAATCAACTTTCCAATTTATTTCTATCAATTTTGCTTTGTCGTCTTGCTGTCATTTGCTGAAAAGCATACCTAGTAGACCTGTGCATTCGGCTATTTCAGGCCGATCTGATTTCTGAAGATGGCAGCCGCAAGCCACATTCTGCAATTTTCAGTGCCAGATTTATTCTTTCGAAAGTGTAACATACTGAGGGCTGTGCAAATACAGATATTAGTGTGTTGCACTTTCACAAGAATAAATCCATTTCCGAAGTTCGCTGAATGCGGCTTGCTGCCGCCATCTTCGGCAATCAGATCGGCCCTAAACAGCCAAATGAACATGTCTACTACTTAGGTTGGCTCATAAGCAGCAATGCACTACTGCACTAGCTGGTTATTGGTGGCTTTACATATATTCCTCTTGTCTTTGACTCACCAAGTGTACTCAGCTAGCTCCCAGTAGTGCATTGCTGTTCCTGAGCATTATTAGGTTCACTCTTCAATAAAGCATAGCAAGAAACAAAGCAAATTAGATCATATAAGTACATTGAAATTTGTTTAAAATTGCATGCACTATCTGAATCATGAAACTTTCAAATCAACTTTACCTCATTTCAAGACAAACTTATTTGGGGCAAAAGAAAAACATTTATTTCAGATATCGCTTTGGCTAATGAATTCCTTTATGTTCCTTTATGTTGTAATGTTTTATGTCAGATGAATCATGTTTATTTATTTTTTTTCTGTTGCAGAGATTTATCCCCCAGTGCTGCTGGCAAACGGTAAATGTTCTTCCATAACAAATACACATCCCAGTACAGTGCTCATACGTATGATGGTATTACACATCCCAGTACAGTGCTCATACGTATGATGGTATTACACATCCCAGTACAGTGCCCATAAGTATGATGGTATTACACATCACAGTACAGTGCCTATACGTATGATGGTATTACACATCCCAGTACAGTGCCCATACGTATGAATGTATTACACATCCCAGTACAGTGCCTATACGTATGACGGTATTACACATCCCAGTACAGTGCCCATATGTATGACGGTATTACACATCCCAGTACAGTGCCCATACGTATGACGGTATTACACATCCCTGTACAGTGCCCATACGTATGACGGTATTACACATCCCAGTACAGTGCCCATACGTATGAATGTATTACACATCCCAGTACAGTGCCCATACGTATGAATGTATTACACATCCCAGTACAGTGCCTATACGTATGACGGTATTACACATCCCAGTACAGTGCCCATACGTATGATGTATTACACATCCCAGTACAGTGCCCATAGGTATGACGGTATTACACATCCCAGTACAGTGCCCATACGTATGATGGTATTACACATCCCAGTACAGTGCCCATACGTATGATGGTATTACACATCCCAGTACAGTGCTCATACGTATGATGGTATTACACATCCCAGTACAGTGCCCATACGTATGATAGTATTACACATCCCAGTACAGTGCCCATACGTATGATGGTATTACACATCCCAGTACAGTGCCCATACGTATGATAGTATTACACATCCCAGTACAGTGCCCATACGTATGATGGTATTACACATCCCAGTACAGTGGCCATACGTATGATGGTATTACACATCCCAGTACAGTGCCCATACGTATGACGGTATTACACATCCCAGTACAGTGGCCATACGTATGACGGTATTACACATCCCAGTACAGTGCCTATACGTATGACGGTATTACACATCCCAGTACAGTGCCCATACGTATGATGTATTACACATCCCAGTACAGTGCCCATACGTATGATGTATTACACATCCCAGTACAGTGCCCATAGGTATGACGGTATTACACATCCCAGTACAGTGCCCATACGTATGATGGTATTACACATCCCAGTACAGTGCCTATACGTATGATGGTATTACACATCCCAGTACAGTGCCTATACGTATGATGGTATTACACATCCCAGTACAGTGCCTATACGTATGATGGTATTACACATCCCAGTACAGTGCCCATACGTATGATGGTATTACACATCCCAGTACAGTGGCCATACGTATGATGGTATTACACATCCCAGTACAGTGCCTATATGTATGATGTATTACACATCCCAGTACAATGCCCATATGTATGATGGTATTACACATCCCAGTACAGTGCCCATATGTATGATGGTATTACACATCCCAGTACAGTGCCTATACGTATGATGGTATTACACATCCCAGTACAGTGCCTATACGTATGATGGTATTACACATCCCTGTACAGTGCCCATACGTATGACGGTATTACACATCCCTGTACAGTGCCCATACGTATGACGGTATTACACATCCCAGTACAGTGCCCATACGTATGAATGTATTACACATCCCAGTACAGTGCCCATACGTATGAATGTATTACACATCCCAGTACAGTGCCTATACGTATGATGGTATTACACATCCCAGTACAGTGCCCTTACGTATGACGGTATAACACATCCCAGTACAGTGCCTATACGTATGATGTATTACACATCCCAGTACAGTGCCTATACGTATGAATGTATTACACATCCCAGTACAGTGCCTATACGTATGATGGTATTACACATCCCAGTACAGTGCCTATACGTATGACGGTATTACACATCCCAGTACAGTGCCTATACGTATGATGGTATTACACAACCCAGTACAGTGCCTATACGTATGACGGTATTACACATCCCAGTACAGTGCCCATACGTATGACGGTATTACACATCCCAGTACAGTGCCCATACGTATGACGGTATTACACATCCCAGTACAGTGGCCATACGTATGATGGTATTTCACATCCCAGTACAGTGCCTATACGTATGATGGTATTACACATCCCAGTACAGTGCCCATACGTATGACGGTATTACACATCCCAGTACAGTGCCTATACGTATGATGGTATTACACATCCCAGTACAGTGCCCATACGTATGATGGTATTACACATCCCAGTACAGTGCCCATACGTATGATGGTATTACACATCCCAGTACAGTGCCCATACGTATGATGGTATTACACATCCCAGTACAGTGCCCATACGTATGACGGTATTACACATACCAGTACAGTGCCTATACGTATGACGGTATTACACATCCCAGTACAGTGCCTATACGTATGATGGTATTACACATCCCAGTACAGTGCCTATACGTATGACGGTATTACACATCCCAGTACAGTGCCCATACGTATGACGGTATTACACATCCCAGTACAGTGGCCATACGTATGACGGTATTACACATCCCAGTACAGTGCCCATACGTATGACGGTATTACACATCCCAGTACAGTGCCTATACGTATGACGGTATTACACATCCCAGTACAGTGCCTATACGTATGATGGTATTACACATCCCAGTACAGTGCCTATACGTATGATGGTATTACACATCCCAGTACAGTGCCCATACCTATGATGGTATTACACATCCCAGTACAGTGCCCATACGTATGACGGTATTACACATCCCAGTACAGTGCCCATACGTATGACGGTATTACACATCCCAGTACAGTGCCTATACGTATGACGGTATTACACATCCCAGTACAGTGCCTATATGTATGACGGTATTACACATCCCAGTACAGTGCCCATACGTATGATGGTATTACACATCCCAGTACAGTACCTATACGTATGATGGTATTACACATTCCAGTACAGTGCACATACGTATGATGCAGTGATGTGTAGTCACTAGAGGCAGGTGAGGCAGTGCTTCACCTCTCATATGGGCAAAAATATATATTTTTTTATTGACTTTAAAAAAAATAAAAAAAATTTTTTTTTTTTTTCCCCAGCTATATGTTGTGCAATGAAGAGGCACAAGCAGGTCTGCCCACCATTACACAACATGCTGCGCCATCTACTGGATGAAAGTGGTTAAGATCATTGCATGGCCCATTAACTGCTTATTTGAGGCAGTCCTATTTGGGCTGAACCAATCCAGTGAGAGGCATTAGTAAATGGAACTTAAAGTTGGGGCTGGATGTTAAATGATATAAAATAAAACAAAAACGGAAAAAAACAACTTTCATTTATTTTGTTGCTGTCCTGTGAACCTGCTAGCTTTGCTAAAGTGAAAAAGAGAGTTCTGTTCTTCCCCTCTAAGTGCAGTGGAATGTGCCACTGTCACTTCCTGAATCCTTACAGAGCAGGAGAGAGGCACAGAGAGCAGTGTTTCACCCACATCTTATTAAAGTAAGATTTTACTGAAAAGTATTCTGTTAGTGAAAATGATAATTCAATGAATGTAGTTTAGTGTTTTTTTTACTCTTTTACAGCAAAGGATCGTTTTTGTATTTTGTTTACTCAAACTTTACACCCACTAACTTAGCAGCTTGCCTCTGTACTGCACACTAATGTATGGTCTCATTTAGTTATAGTCTCACTTAGTCTCTGTAGCTTTGCTGTTTTATTACTTAAAAATGCAGTGGTCCCTCTCCCCCTCCCCTTGTATGTGTGTGTGTGCGTGTGTGTCTCTCTCTCTATCCATCTCTCTCCTTATGTGTTGTTCTCCCCCATGGTCTCTTTCTCTCTCTGTCTCTCTTCCTCCCCCTCAGACTCTCTCATCCCTTATGCATCTCTCTAACCCTCTGTGTGTGATTGAGTCTCTCTCTAACCCTCTGTGTGTGATTGTGTCTCTCTTTCTCTCTAACCCTCTGTGTGTGATTGTGTCTCTCTCTAACCCTCTGTGTGTGATTGTGTCTCTCTCTAACCCTCTGTGTGTGATTGTGTCTCTCTCTCTCTTTCTCTCTAACCCTCTGTGTGTGATTGTGTCTCTCTCTAACCCTCTGTGTGTGATTGTGTGTCTCTCTCTCTCTAACCCTCTGTGTGTGATTGTGTCTCTCTCTAACCCTCTGTGTGTGATTGTGTCTCTCTATCTCTTTCTCTCTAACCCTCTGTGTGTGATTGTGTCTCTCTCTAACCCTCTGTGTATGATTGTGTCTCTCTCTAACCCTCTGTGTGTGATTGTGTGTCTCTCTCTCTCTCTCTCTCTCTCTCTCTCTCTCTTTCTTTCTCTCTCTCTCTCTCTAACCCTCTGTGTGTGATTGTGTCTCTCTCTAACCCTCTGTGTGTGATTGTGTCTCTCTCTCTTTCTCTCTAACCCTCTGTGTGTGATTGTGTGTGTCTCTCTCTCTCTCTCTCTTTCTTTCTCTCTCTAACCCTCTGTGTGTGATTGTGTCTCTCTCTCTCTTTCTCTCTCTCTCTAACCCTCTGTGTGTGATTGTGTCTCTCTCTAACCCTCTGTGTGTGATTGTGTCTCTCTCTTTCTCTCTCCCTCTCTAACCCTCTGTGTGTGGTTGTGTCTCTCGCTCTCTCTCTAACCCTCTGTGTGTGATTGTGTCTCTCTCTAACCCTCTGTGTGTGATTGTGTCTCTCTCTTTCTCTCTCTCTCTAACCCTCTGTGTGTGATTGTGTCTCTCGCTCTCTCTCTAACCCTCTTTGTGTGATTGTGTCTCTCTCTTTCTCTCTCTAACCCTCTGTGTGTGATTGTGTCTCTCTCTCTCTTTCTCTCTAACCCTCTGTGTGTGATTGTGTCTCTCTCTCTCTCTTTCTCTCTCTCTAACCCTCTGTGCGTGATTGTGTCTCTCTCTAACCCTCTGTGTGTGATTGTGTCTCTCTCTTTCTCTCTCTAACCCTCTGTGTGTGATTGTGTCTCTCTCTTTCTCTCTCTAACCCTCTGTGTGTGATTGTGTCTCTCTTTCTCTAACCCTCTGTGTGTGATTGAATCATTGTGTCTCTCTCTCTCTCTCTCTCTCTCTCTCTCTCTCTCTCTCTCTCTCTCTCTCTCTCTCTCTCTCTCTCTCTCTCTCTCTCTCTCTCTCTCTCACCCTCTGTGTGTGATTGTCTCTCTCTCTTTATTTTTCTCTCTCTAACCCTCTGTGTGTGATTGTGTGTCTCTCTTTCTCTCTCTAACCCTCTGTGTGTGATTGTGTCTCTCTCTCTTTCTCTCTCTCTAACCCTCTGTGTGTGATTGTCTCTCTCTCTTTCTCTCTCTCTAACCCTCTGTGTGTGATTGTCTCTCTCTCTTTCTCTCTCTCTCTAACCCCTCTGTGTGTTATTGTGTCTCTCTCTCTTTCTCTCTAACCCTCTCTAACCCTCTGTGTCTCTTTCCCCCTGAGTGCTTTTCTGTGTTTCCGTCTACCTTTTATTTATTTAATTAATGAATTGGTAGTGCCACCTGATGGTGTGGCTTTATTTAAAGGGGTGAGGCCAAGCGCCCCACCATCTTTAAATTTCACCAGCCGCCACTGGATCAAGACATTTTTATATTTACTGCATAATGAAAGAATCTATAAGCATAATTTGCAGCATTAAAGTAAAAAGTATGTTTAAAACATATTTTAATGGATTTCTAGATCTCATAATCAGAGCAAGCATTGTGTTATCTGGCAAGAGTTTCTGTTACAATCCTTTTAGACTAAAATCAGATGTTTACTAAGTTGACCAGTTTTCCAAGACACCATTTAAAGGGACATGAAACCCATATCAATCCCATATGCAAATTTAAATAACTTTCCAATTTACATCTAATATCTATTTTTTCATTCTTTTGATATCCTTTGTTGAAAATCATATCTAAATATGCTCAGTAGCTGCTGATTGGTGGCTGCACATAGATACCACATGCGATTGGCTCACCCATGTGCATTGCTATTTCTTCAACAAAGGATATCTAAAGAATGAAGGCGTATCCTAGCCACTGCCTCACCAGCCTCTGATGTCACTGCACGTCACTGGTATGATGGTATTACACATCCCAGTACAGTGCCCATACGTATGACGGTATTACACATTCCAGTACAGTGCACATACGTATGATGGTATTACACATCCCAGTACAGTGCCCATACTTATGACGGTATTACACATCCCAGTACAGTGCCCATACGTATGACGGTATTACACATCCCAGTACAGTGCCCATACGTATGACGGTATTACACAATTCTAGGCTGTGATTCAGTGTTTATTTCTTTCTAGTTTGTATTTTTTTAAAGGGATATTAAACACTACATAAATCACTGATAGAAATATGTATACAGAGCAAAGATTAGCCTGACAATAATATGAAGCTGTATTTTTAAAATGATATTAGTTGTTTAAATATTGAAAAAATCAGAGTAACATTTTAATGTCCATAAAGCAGTGGGTGCCGCCATATTGTAACTTAGGTTTATTTTTCTGCTATGACCAATAAGGGACAGTTATAAAAGGCTTACTAGAGTGAGCAACCAATGACTGTGTAGAATGCAGCTATTTTTTGCCCTGCTAGGGGGAATGGGGCAATGTTGTACATAACCTTAATGTTTTTTAAAAACGTCAACTACAACTTCTAACGTGAAATGTGCACTCTCTACAGCTTACTTACCTACCAGAATACTCAGCGTTTTCTACTTCACGTACAGTGCCTATACGTATGATGGTATTACACATCCCAGTACAGTGCCCATACGTATGATGGTATTACACATCCCAGTACAGTGCCCATACGTATGATGGTATTACACATCCCAGTACAGTGCCCATACGTATGATGGTATTACACATCCCAGTACAGTGCCCATACGTATGATGGTATTACACATCCCAGTACAGTGCCCATACGTATGATGGTATTACACATCCCAGTACAGTGCCCATACGTATGATGGTATTACACATCCCAGTACAGTGCCTATACGTATGATGGTATTACACATCCCAGTACAGTGCCCATACGTATGATGGTATTACACATCCCAGTACAGTGCCCATACGTATAACGGTATTACACATCCCAGTACAGTGCCCATACGTATGACGGTATTACACATCCCAGTACAGTGCCCATACGTATGACGGTATTACACATCCCAGTACAGTGCCCATACGTATGATGGTATTACACATCCCAATACAGTGCCTATACGTATGATGGTATTACACATCCCAGTACAGTGCCCATACGTATGAATGTATTACACATCCCAGTACAGTGCCTATACGTATGATGGTATTACACATCCCAGTACAGTGCCTATACGTATGATGGTATTACACATCCCAGTACAGTGCCCATACGTATGAATGTATTACACATCCCAGTACAGTGCCTATACGTATGAATGTATTACACATCCCAGTACAGTGCCTATACGTATGATGGCATTACACATCCCAGTACAGTGCCCATACGTATGATGGTATTACACATCCCAGTACAGTGCCTATACGTATGAATGTATTACACATCCCAGTACAGTGCCTATACGTATGATGGCATTACACATCCCAGTACAGTGCCCATGCGTATGAATGTATTACACATCCCAGTACAGTGCCTATACGTATGAATGTATTACACATCCCAGTACAGTGCCTATACGTATGATGTATTACACATCCCAGTACAGTGCCTATACGTATGATGTATTACACATCCCAGTACAGTGCCCATGCGTATGAATGTATTACACATCCCAGTACAGTGCCTATACGTATGAATGTATTACACATCCCAGTACAGTGCCTATACGTATGAATGTATTACACATCCCAGTACAGTGCCTATACGTATGATGGTATTACACATCCCAGTACAGTGCCCATACGTATGACGGTATAACACATCCCAGTACAGTGCCCATGCGTATGACGGTATTACACATCCCAGTACAGTGCCTATACGTATGATGGTATTACACATCCCAGTACAGTGCCTATACGTATGATGGTATTACACATCCCAGTACAGTGCCTATACGTATGATGGTATTACACATCCCAGTACAGTGCCCATACGTATGATGGTATTACACATCCCAGTACAGTGCCTATACGTATGACGGTATTACACATCCCAGTACAGTGCCTATACGTATGACGGTATTACACATCCCAGTACAGTGCCTATACGTATGACGGTATTACACATCCCAGTACAGTGCCTATACGTATGACGGTATTACACATCCCAGTACAGTGCCTATACGTATGACGGTATTACACATCCCAGTACAGTGCCTATACGTATGATGGTATTACACATCCCAGTACAGTGCCTATACGTATGATGGTATTACACATCCCAGTACAGTGCCCATACGTATGATGGTATTACACATCCCAGTACAGTGCACATACGTATGATGGTATTACACCTCCCAGTACAGTGCCCATACGTATGATGGTATTACACCTCCCAGTACAGTGCCCATACGTATGACGGTATTACACATCCCAGTACAGTGCCTATACGTATGACGGTATTACACATCCCAGTACAGTGCCTATACGTATGACGGTATTACACATCCCAGTACAGTGCCTATATGTATGACGGTATTACACATCCCAGTACAGTGCCTATACGTATGACGGTATTACACATCCCAGTACAGTGCCTATACGTATGACGGTATTACACATCCCAGTACAGTGGCCATACGTATGATGGTATTACACATCCCAGTACAGTGGCCATACGTATGACGGTATTACACATTCCAGAACAGTGCCTATACGTATGATGGTATTACACATCCAAGTACAGTGCCCATACGTATGACGGTATTACACATCCCAGTACAGTGCCCATACGTATGACGGTATTACACATCCCAGTACAGTGGCCATACGTATGACGGTATTACACATTCCAGAACAGTGCCTATACGTATGATGGTATTACACATCCAAGTACAGTGCCCATACGTATGACGGTATTACACATCCCAGTACAGTCCCCATACGTATGACGGTATTACACATCCCAGTACAGTGCCCATACGTATGACGGTATAACACATCCCAGTACAGTGCCCATGCGTATGACGGTATTACACATCCCAGTACAGTGCCCTTACGTATGACGGTATAACACATCCCAGTACAGTGCCTATACGTATGACGGTATTACACATCCCAGTACAGTGCCCTTACGTATGACGGTATTACACATCCCAGTACAGTGCCCATGCGTATGACGGTATTACACATCCCAGTACAGTGCCCATGCGTATGATGGTATTACACATCCCAGTACAGTGCCCATGCGTATGACGGTATTACACATCCCAGTACAGTGCACATACGTATGACGGTATTACACATCCCAGTACAGTGCACATACGTATGACGGTATTACACATCCCAGTACAGTGCCCATACGTATGACGGTATTACACATCCCAGTACAGTGCCCATACGTATGACGGTATTACACATCCCAGTACAGTGCCCATACGTATGACGGTATTACACATCCCAGTACAGTGCCCATACGTATGACGGTATTACACATCCCAGTACAGTGCCCATGCGTATGATGTATTACACATCCCAGTACAGTGCCCATACGTATGACGGTATTACACATCCCAGTACAGTGCCTATACGTATGACGGTATTACACATCCCAGTACAGTGCCCATACGTATGATGTATTACACATCCCAGTACAGTGCCCATACGTATGACGGTATTACACATCCCAGTACAGTGCCTATACGTATGATGGTATTACACATCCCAGTACAGTGCCTATACGTATGACGGTATTACACATCCCAGTACAGTGCCCATACGTATGATGTATTACACATCCCAGTACAGTGCCCATACGTATGACGGTATTACACATCCCAGTACAGTGCCTATACGTATGACGGTATTACACATCCCAGTACAGTGCCCATACGTATGACGGTATTACACATCCCAGTACAGTGCCCATACGTATGACGGTATTACACATCCCAGTACAGTGCCCATGCGTATGATGGTATTACACATCCCAGTACAGTGCCCATGCGTATGATGGTATTACACATCCCAGTACAGTGCCCATGCGTATGATGGTATTACACATCCCAGTACAGTGCCCATGCGTATGATGGTATTACACATCCCAGTACAGTGCCCATACGTATGATGGTATAACACATCCCAGTACAGTGCCCATACGTATGAATGTATTACACATCCCAGTACAGTGCCTATACGTATGACGGTATTACACATCCCAGTACAGTGCCCATGCGTATGACGGTATTACACATCCCAGTACAGTGCCCATGCGTATGACGGTATTACACATCCCAGTACAGTGCCCATGCGTATGACGGTATTACACATCCCAGTACAGTGCCCATACGTATGAATGTATTACACATCCCAGTACAGTGCCTATACGTATGATGGTATTACACATCCCAGTACAGTGCCCATGCGTATGACGGTATTACACATCCCAGTACAGTGCCCATGCGTATGATGGTATTACACATCCCAGTACAGTGCCCATACGTATGATGGTATTACACATCCCAGTACAGTGCCTATACGTATGACGGTATTACACATTCCAGTACAGTGCACATACGTATGATGGTATTACACATCCCAGTACAGTGCCCATACGTATGAATGTATTACACATCCCAGTACAGTGCCTATACGTATGACGGTATTACACATCCCAGTACAGTGCCCATGCGTATGACGGTATTACACATCCCAGTACAGTGCCCATGCGTATGACGGTATTACACATCCCAGTACAGTGCCCATGCGTATGACGGTATTACACATCCCAGTACAGTGCCCATGCGTATGACGGTATTACACATCCCAATACAGTGCCCATACGTATGAATGTATTACACATCCCAGTACAGTGCCTATACGTATGAATGTATTACACATCCCAGTACAGTGCCTATACGTATGACGGTATTACACATCCCAGTACAGTGCCCATGCGTATGACGGTATTACACATCCCAGTACAGTGCCCATGCGTATGACGGTATTACACATCCCAGTACAGTGCCCATGCGTATGACGGTATTACACATCCCAGTACAGTGCCCATACGTATGAATGTATTACACATCCCAGTACAGTGCCTATACGTATGATGGTATTACACATCCCAGTACAGTGCCCATGCGTATGACGGTATTACACATCCCAGTACAGTGCCCATGCGTATGATGGTATTACACATCCCAGTACAGTGCCCATACGTATGATGGTATTACACATCCCAGTACAGTGCCTATATGTATGACGGTATTACACATTCCAGTACAGTGCACATACGTATGATGGTATTACACATCCCAGTACAGTGCCCATACGTATGATGGTATTACACATCCCAGTACAGTGCCTATATGTATGACGGTATTACACATCCCAGTACAGTGCCCATGCGTATGATGGTATTACACATCCCAGTACAGTGCCCATACGTATGAATGTATTACACATCCCAGTACAGTGCCTATACGTATGACGGTATTACACATTCCAGTACAGTGCACATACGTATGATGGTATTACACATCCCAGTACAGTGCCCATACGTATGACGGTATTACACAATTCTAGGCTGTGATTCAGTGTTTATTTCTTTCTAGTTTGTATTTTTTTAAAGGGATATTAAACACTACATAAATCACTGATAGAAATATGTATACAGAGCAAAGATTAGCCTGACAATAATATGAAGCTGTATTTTTAAAATGATATTAGTTGTTTAAATATTGAAAAAATCAGAGTAACATTTTAATGTCCATAAAGCAGTGGGTGCCGCCATATTGTAACTTAGGTTTATTTTTCTGCTATGACCAATAAGGGACAGTTATAAAAGGCTTACTAGAGTGAGCAACCAATGACTGTGTAGAATGCAGCTATTTTTTTCCCTGCTAGGGGGAATGGGGCAATGTTGTACATAACCTTAATGTTTTTTAAAAACGTCAACTACAACTTCTAACGTGAAACGTGCACTCTCTACAGCTTACTTACCTACCAGAATACTCAGCGTTTTCTTCTTCACGTCTCTCATTATTATTTCATTTTAAAATATGTGCTACTAGTAATAGTAATATTAAAGGCATTTATGTGTCACTGCTAGGCCTTCAGCGCGTCTCTCCCATCATCGCCGAAAGAAAAGGAAGGAAGACGATGGAATAACAGAGGGAGCCCAGCATAAAGCAAGTAAGAATGAGTTGTGGAGAGTGATAATTATACTGTGATCCCTGAAGACGGTTAGGAAATTAAAAGGACACTTGACTCAAAATTAAGTTTTTAATTTTTCATTTTGCAAAAAAAAAGTAAAAATTATTTACATTTAAACTTTTACTATGTACGTATTACTAATGCTGCTCTGTGCTGCTATGTACGTATTACTAATGCTCTGTGCTGCTATGTACGTATTACTAATGCTCTGTGCTGCTATGTACGTATTACTAATGCTGCTCTGTGCTGCTATATACGTATTACTAATGCTGCTCTGTGCTGCTATGTACGTATTACTAATGCTCTGTGCTGCTATGTACGTATTACTAATGCTGCTCTGTGCTGCTATGTACGTATTACTAATGCTCTGTGCTGCTATGTACGTATTACTAATGCTCTGTGCTGCTATGTACGTATTACTAATGCTGCTCTGTGCTGCTATATACGTATTACTAATGCTGCTCTGTGCTGCTATGTACGTATTACTAATGCTCTGTGCTGCTATGTACGTATCACTAATGCTCTGTGCTGCTATGTACGTATTACTAATGCTCTGTGCTGCTATGTACGTATTACTAATGCTCTGTGCTGCTATGTACGTATTACTAATGCTCTGTGCTGCTATGTACGTATTACTAATGCTCTGTGCTGCTATGTACGTATTACTAATGCTGCTATGTACGTATTACTAATGCTCTGTGCTGCTATGTACGTATTACTAATGCTCTGTGCTGCTATGTACGTATTACTAATGCTGCTCTGTGCTGCTATGTACGTATTACTAATGCTGCTCTGTGCTGCTATGTACGTATTACTAATGCTGCTCCGTGCTGCTATGTACGTATTACTAATGCTCTGTGCTACTATGTACGTATTGCTAATGCTCCGTGCTGCTATGTACGTATTACTAATGCTCTGTGCTGCTATGTACGTATTACTAATGCTGCTCTGTGCTGCTATGTACGTATTACTAATGCTCTGTGCTGCTATGTACGTATTGCTAATGCTCCGTGCTGCTATGTACGTATTACTAATGCTGCTCTGTGCTGCTATGTACGTATTACTAATGCTCTGTGCTGCTATGTACGTATTACTAATGCTCTGTGCTGCTATGTACGTATTACTAATGCTCTGTGCTGCTATGTACGTATTACTAATGCTGCTCCGTGCTGCTATGTACGTATTACTAATGCTGCTCCGTGCTGCTATGTACGTATTACTAATGCTGCTCTGTGCTGCTATGTACGTATTACTAATGCTCTGTGCTGCTATGTACGTATTGCTAATGCTCCGTGCTGCTATGTACGTATTACTAATGCTGCTCTGTGCTGCTATGTACGTATTACTAATGCTCTGTGCTGCTATGTACGTATTACTAATGCTCCGTGCTGCTATGTACGTATTACTAATGCTCTGTGCTGCTATGTACGTATTACTAATGCTGCTCCGTGCTGCTATGTACGTATTACTAATGCTGCTCCGTGCTGCTATGTACGTATTACTAATGCTCTGTGCTGCTATGTACGTATTGCTAATGCTCCGTGCTGCTATGTACGTATTACTAATGCTGCTCCGTGCTGCTATGTAAGTATTACTAATGCTCTGTGCTGCTATGTACGTATTACTAATGCTGCTCTGTGCTGCTATGTACGTATTACTAATGCTGCTCTGTGCTGCTATGTACGTATTACTAATGCTCTGTGCTGCTATGTACGTATTGCTAATGCTCCGTGCTGCTATGTACGTATTACTAATGCTGCTTTGTGCTGCTATGTACGTATTACTAATGCTGCTTTGTGCTGCTATGTACGTATTACTAATGCTCTGTGCTGCTATGTACGTATTACTAATGCTCTGTGCTGCTATGTACGTATTACTAATGCTCTGTGCTGCTATGTACGTATTACTAATGCTCTGTGCTGCTATGTACGTATTACTAATGCTCTGTGCTGCTATGTACGTATTACTAATGCTCTGTGCTGCTATGTACGTATTACTAATGCTCTGTGCTGCTATGTACGTATTGCTAATGCTCTGTGCTGCTATGTACGTATTGCTAATGCTGCTCTGTGCTGCTATGTACGTATTGCTAATGCTCCGTGCTGCTATGTACGTATTACTAATGCTCTGTGCTGCTATGTACCTATTACTAATGCTCTGTGCTGCTATGTACGTATTACTAATGCTCTGTGCTGCTATGTACGTATTACTAATGCTCTGTGCTGCTATGTACGTATTACTAATGCTCTGTGCTGCTATGTACGTATTGCTAATGCTGCTCCGTGCTGCTATGTACGTATTACTAATGCTGCTCCGTGCTGCTATGTACGTATTACTAATGCTGCTCCGTGCTGCTATGTACGTATTACTAATGCTCTGTGCTGCTATGTACGTATTGCTAATGCTCTGTGCTGCTATGTACGTATTACTAATGCTCTGTGCTGCTATGTACGTATTACTAATGCTGCTCCGTGCTGCTATGTACGTATTACTAATGCTCTGTGCTGCTATGTACGTATTGCTAATGCTGCTCCGTGCTGCTATGTACGTATTACTAATGCTACTCCGTGCTGCTATGTACGTATTACTAATGCTGCTCCGTGCTGCTATGTACGTATTACTAATGCTCTGTGCTGCTATGTACGTATTACTAATGCTCTGTGCTGCTATGTACGTATTACTAATGCTGCTCCGTGCTGCTATGTACGTATTACTAATGCTGCTCCGTGCTGCTATGTACGTATTACTAATGCCCTGTGCTGCTATGTACGTATTACTAATGCTCTGTGCTGCTATGTACGTATTACTAATGCTGCTCCGTGCTGCTATGTACGTATTACTAATGCTGCTCCGTGCTGCTATGTACGTATTACTAATGCTGCTCCGTGCTGCTATGTACGTATTACTAATGCTCTGTGCTGCTATGTACGTATTACTAATGCTGCTCCGTGCTGCTATGTACGTATTACTAATGCTGCTCCGTGCTGCTATGTACGTATTACTAATGCTCTGTGCTGCTATGTACGTATTACTAATGCTCTGTGCTGCTATGTACGTATTACTAATGCTGCTATGTACGTATTACTAATGCTGCTCCGTGCTGCTATGTACGTATTACTAATGCTCTGTGCTGCTATGTACGTATTACTAATGCTCTGTGCTGCTATGTACGTATTACTAATGCTCTGTGCTGCTATGTACGTATTACTAATGCTCTGTGCTGCTATGTACGTATTACTAATGCTGCTCTGTGCTGCTATGTACGTATTACTAATGCTCTGTGCTGCTATGTACGTATTACTAATGCTCTGTGCTGCTATGTACGTATTACTAATGCTCTGTGCTGCTATGTACGTATTGCTAATGCTCTGTGCTGCTATGTACGTATTGCTAATGCTGCTCTGTGCTGCTATGTACGTATTGCTAATGCTCCGTGCTGCTATGTACGTATTACTAATGCTCTGTGCTGCTATGTACGTATTACTAATGCTCTGTGCTGCTATGTACGTATTACTAATGCTGCTCTGTGCTGCTATGTACGTATTACTAATGCTGCTCTGTGCTGCTATGTACGTATTACTAATGCTGCTCTGTGCTGCTATGTACGTATTACTAATGCTCCGTGCTGCTATGTACGTATTACTAATGCTCTGTGCTGCTATGTACGTATTACTAATGCTGCTCCGTGCTGCTATGTACGTATTACTAATGCTGCTATGTACGTATTACTAATGCTGCTCTGTGCTGCTATGTACGTATTACTAATGCTCTGTGCTGCTATGTACGTATTGCTAATGCTGCTATGTACGTATTACTAATGCTGCTCCGTGCTGCTATGTACGTATTACTAATGCTCCGTGCTGCTATGTACGTATTACTAATGCTCCGTGCTGCTATGTACGTATTGCTAATGCTCCGTGCTGCTATGTACGTATTGCTAATGCTCCGTGCTGCTATGTACGTATTGCTAATGCTCCGTGCTGCTATGTACGTATTGCTAATGCTGCTCCGTGCTGCTATGTACGTATTGCTAATGCTCCGTGCTGCTATGTACGTATTGCTAATGCTCCGTGCTTCTATGTACGTATTGCTGGGAATTGAGATACTTAACAGGTGGCAAAGTGGTTTAAGAAGCAGCGCTCTAATAACTGCGCTCCTATCCTTTGATAAATCTTAGCCTGTGGGGTAGATTTATCAAATGTTGGGCAGACATCGATAAATGCCGACAGCATACACTGTCAGCATTTATCATTGCACAAGCATTTTGAGTAAAATACTTGTGCAATTCTGCCCTCTGCACATTTGCGGCCAATCAGCCGCTAGCACGGGGTGTCAATCATCCCAATTGTATCTGATCGGGATAATTGCAGTCCACCGCGTCAGAGGTGGCGGACGAGTTAAGGAGCAGCGGTCTTATGACCGATGCTTCTTATCTTATGTTTCCGGCGAGCCTGAAGGCTCGCGCGGAAACAGCAGCATCCACTGCTTAATAAATCTACCCCTATGTATGTGTTTAATCCATTTCTAGGAGTTACACACATCGTTGTATACAAGTAATAGTGAACAATAAAATACCTTTACATATTAGAGCATTTTTATTTTTGCACTTTTATATCCCTTAAAGAATTATACTAATATATTTACATTTAAAGGGACAGTATGCACCTTGAGATTTGTATATAAAATGTTTATTTATGCAAAATAAAACTACTTTGCTATATATTTTCATTGTTTATTTTGCCCCCTTTCATGTAAGTTAGCCATGAAAATTGAGCAATTTCAAATACTCAGGAACGGATATCAGCAGGTGCATTTCAAGTTCTAATTGGCTTTAACTGATAACAACTGCAAGACCAGATTAGCTCCTCCAAATAAGGCAAATGGCGGGCCGTGTTTGGCTACTGATAAATAAATGCAGAGAAAAGGACGTTCATTTAAGACTTGGCTGATCTGTTATTCTACAACAGCACAACAGATATAGGTGATTACTGTCCCTTTAAGTTTTTACTTCAGACAGTAAATATCCCATCATGAAACAGAAAGGCACATTATACTCAAAGATAATCATGTCTAATACCTATAACAGTTTTTTTATGGCTCTGTTTTGGCTAAAACCAGCTTTGCCTATGTGAGTTGTCCCTAGCTGCAAATAAGTCCTAGAAGCCAGTTGTGCACAGTAATTCACTTCCTGTCAGTTTCACTAATCTTTTTAATATACGTAACTGCTGCCTTTTCTTATATATGATACAAACATTTTGAGTTTCGTGCCGTAAGTGCTGCCCTTTCAGATCGGTGGTCTATATCCCCCTGGAGCATCTTTACTTATGTAAATGTATTACCCCAATAATAAATAGCATGATGGCGGACATATTTGCTTTGTATTAGAAATAAAATGTGAATTACCACAGTTCATCCAGAGGAAAACAAAGAGTTGGTGACGCATAAGAACGATTTTGCCCATCCAGTCTTCATGATTTAATATTTGTTTTTCAACCTTAAAACCTATTTGTGCCTTTATTTGTGTGCCTTACTGGTTTAGTGACTAAACACAACAGGGGGTATCGTGCCATATATAATGTGTATACAATGCACTGGTGGGAAAAGTTTAAATGTTAAAAAAAAAAAAAAAACATAGTGGATAATTTGCTGATCTAGTTTACTTGCTGATTAGTCCCTTTAAATAATTGCTTGTCACTTCCCCTTATACTTTAGACACCTTCATTATTCGGCTGTTTGAAAGGAGTGTGGACCTGGCTCAGTTTACAGAAGAAACCCCTCTGTATCCCGTTTGTCGTGCTTGGCTTCGTAACTCACCAGCTGCAAGAGCGACTGAACGCCCACAGACGCCACCCCCACCAGAAGAGGTAAAATGACCATGCTGACTGTTACTTTACCCACCATACCTATGGGATGGACCTCGTCTCAATCCAGGAAACTGTAAATCATTTTACAGCTCTGAAATCTGACAATGTCAAAAATTCCAATTTACTTATATTATACAATATGCTTTGTTCTCATGGTATTTGTTGTTGAAGAGATAACTAGGTAGGAAGCGTGCACGTGTATGGGCACTTTATGGCAGCAACTGCTGCTTCTTGTGCGCTTGCAAATGTATAACATTGCTAAAAGTATTCTAGCAAAACTACTGCCATATAGTGCTCCAGATGTGCACGCTCATGCACTTTTCCACTTCTCAACAAAGGATACCAAGAGGACAAATTTGGGGTAAATTGCAAAAAATTTTATGCTTCGAGTCATGAAAATGTTTAGTGTTTCATGTCTATTACGCCTTTAAAATCTTATCGCATCCAGCTTGTGATTAGTAAATTATTGTGTAAGTGATCAGAGGTTCTCTCGCTATTACTTTATACCTTGGCTAATTGTTTGACTGAGTGACACTTGCAAGGTTCGGAGCCGTGAGTGTAACCGTTCTTTCTCTCCATTTTAACTAGAAGACAACTTTCTTCAGTGAACATGAGATTTATCTGAAACTATTAAAAAATACATTCATTTCTCTCTGTTTGTACAGGGCGAAGTTAATGGGAACACTCAGGATTTTTACAGGTTGCCCCCACCGTTATCGTGCCCGGTGACAGAAAAAGGAGAGCCAGTAAACTTGAGAATCCCCTCGCCCCTTCCACGAGATGGGGAACCGCTCAATCTGAATACGGTAAGACCTGCATTAATGATACCTCACAATCACCAGGCCCTTTTATATATTAATAATAATATTTTATTGCTATATATATTTAATTTGTTATATGTTTTTTCCTTATCTTTAACATATTTATCATTATGTTCTCTCTTAGCCACCAGAACTGACCCCAAGCATGTCAAGTCTAATCTACCAGAATATGGATCGGTGGAAGAAGATTCGACAGAGGTACACAGGAGAGCATTTGCTTATTTACTACAATGCTAAAGAGAAATTAACTTTTAACCCCTTCCCCCATGTTTAGTTACAATTTCTAGTAGCCTAGGCGTAGCCTGCAGTCATCCCCCTCCCCCCCCCATATGTTGGCGGACAGCACAGCTAGTAAGAAGTTTTACCACTTGTTAGCAGAGCACAATTCTGTGCCTCTGTGTTAAAGGTTTGATGTTTGGTAACGGAAAGTCAAATCTTTTGAAGCAGAGGCACAGGAAGAAGCTCTGTTCTTTCTCTACGTAGTGAGCAATATGACTTTGTGTTGTCTGTACAACCTGGTGACAAGATCATGCAGGCAGCAGGAGGGCATAAGTAAATAAAGCAGTTCTAAAGATGCCTTTTTTACATAAATTCAGACAGCTGCCTTAGCATTGGTGCACTGTGTGCTGTGCAATAAAATGTGTGCTTGTCCCCTGTATTAGTTTCTAGTGTAACGGAGTCGGATACCTCTCACAATACAGGTATACCTCACTTTACAGCGCTTCACTTTACAGCGCTTCACTAATACAGCGCTTTGTGGAGCTGAAGTTCAACCTCCAAGGATTTTGAAACAGTGCTGTAATCATCGTGAGATTGCTAGAAAAGTGACTGGCACCATTTTGCTATGCTTAGTTCACTCTGTTTATAGCATTGCAGTGCAATCTGTGTCTCAGTGCTATACTCTGGCAAATTGTACTACAGTGATTGTCACTATTTTACAGGTACAGTATTTATTGAATACTGTGCTGTGCAAGTGTTAAACTAAACTTAGCGCTATTGTACACCTAATATAAGTTAGTTAAAACATGTTTTTAAGTTTTTAAACACACTGGCAAGTGAAAAGAAAGCTAAAACTGCCTTGTTCCACTTTAAGGCGGTTTTCACTTTACAGCGGGGCTCCGGTCCCTAACCCGCTGTATGAGCGGGGTATACCTGTATGTTTTCAGTTACCTGCTGCATTAAGATTGATCAGACACTTGCTCAGACAATGCTTCTTGAAACTGATATTCCTGTCTTTGTAACATCAGATATATGGTTTGTTGTATGATCTTAGAACAGACAGTAAAATCACCTTTTATTGCTGTAACGTGACAGGTGGAAGGATGCATCATACCTCAACCAGCAGCGCTACACACAGAGTATGAAAATCCTGAAGGAGATGTATGAGCGCCAGTGAGGGCCTGGATCACCGTCGCTAGAAGACTCCAGGAGCGGAGCACAGTGTGATCACGAACGCACCCTGCTCACATCACTGCAGTCATCTATATCCCTCATTGGGGAAAAAGCTACTTAACAGCTTTTACTGTGTCTTTTAAATACTGTTTTATAAGGGTTTTAAGGTGACCGAGCCAAATGATCTTCACATGAACTGTTCTCAATTTTATGCTCTTTTTGAGGGATTTCATTTATATGAAGTTGACAATTTTACCTGTCCTATATAATATCATTAAAGAGCTCTTTATGTCAAACCTCATTTAGAATATTTGTTTAACTTGTCAAGACCGTAGGTGACTTATATATGAATTGGGGGTCTCCTGGAGCCTACGGAAAAGCCGAATTGCTCCCGTTGATATTGCAGATGTAAAGAAGAAGAGGAAATAATCATATGGCGGAGAGTGTGCCAGTTCAGTTATTTTTTAGACAATATAATAGGTTTGTGTGTTTTTTATCTTTATTAGGAGTTACGTTTATGAGGATGTACTATTTTATAGTTTTATGGTACTAGATGTTTATTGTAAGTAATAACCCAGTTTACTGTTTTCCACTAAACTGGATAAAAACTTGACTTTAAATCCTTGGCTGTCACAGAGAGCTGCCATAAGTGTAACTTTTAGTACCTATAGGCATAATCCCTTTTTCTACTGGGTCTTTGGTAATTGAATGTTTTACTGAAGTCTTTGGGGTATATTTATTATAGTGCGAGCGGACATGATACGATATAGCGGATCATGTCCGCTGCACATCGATAAATGCCCACAGCATACGCTGTCGGCATTTATCATTGCACCAGCAGTTCACAACTTGTTTTTATGTACAATTAACTTTTGGGGTGTTAATGATTTTTGTTTAATTACAATAAAAAAAGACTTGTGATGCATATAGTACTATAATATACTTATTAGTGCTTCACACCTTAAAAGGGAAATGGAAATCAAAATGAAACCTAGTTTGATTAGAGCAAAGAGTTTGAAAACCTTTATTTACCTCTAGTATTTAAATTTACTTCTATCTCTTGGTATAATTACGTGAAATTTAGCTCCTTTCCATGAGAGAATGCAGAGGGAAGCTCGGGAGCCTGCACATGCCATGTATACTATATGGCAGCAATGTTTGTAACAATGTAAAACATATTCCTGGGCTTACCTTGTTTTGTTGTATAAAGGAGCTAAGTTTGAACACAGCATACTAATTTTTAGCTATGCATAGTTAAAGGGACATAAAACAGGTTGATCTATGTGCATATCCTAAAAGGGCAAATTAATTAAAAATAGTTTGCATAAAAAAATGTTTAAAAGTTTCTGGGAAGTATTTTAAAATAATTTTCAAAAATAATTAGATAGCTAAGCCCCCTGGAGCAGCCAACACCCCCCCCCCCCCCTTATCAGTGTTTAGACACAGGCATTGTATTTCAACTGAGTTCATAGCTTCTAGGCTGCTCTAGCAGATAATCCCTATGCACTTCTGCATTCTAGAAAAGCAACACTAGATATAGATACAGCCATAGAAGGAAATGTGTGGGGGGAGTTAGAGCTTTACAATTCAGAAACTAAAAAGAAAGGGTTAATGACGAGGCACTGCAGTATAAAGTTGCAGGTAAAGTAATTAAAGTACATATTATATTTTGCCTCTAGCCCAACTCATTTTATGTCTCTTTTAAAGAAAGGGAAAAACCAAAAAACTTTGTAACATACTTCATTTACCTGACTTAATTGGTTCAGAAATCCACCCCTGCTACTTGCTACAAAGACATGCTTGATCAGTACAGGAGCTCACTTAGATCTGTCTCTAATTGGCCACAGCAGTGGAGATAAGATAAACACACTCAAGGCTTTTTAGGGAAACTGTCCCTGGGCTTTGAAAACACGCAATTTGCTAAGAAACTTACATCTACAAATGTGTTTAAAACATTTAATGTAATTGCAGATCTCTTGTAATGCAGTGCTTAATTTGGGGTATATAGTGTAAGTATTTATTCACATTAATGTCTTAAATTTGTATTTTCTACTAATAACAACATTTTGTGGCTTTAATCCTAAACCACTAGCATGTGCTCATCTTAAAAGACTACTAAAGGTTATTATACAACTGGTTTGCTTTTGGAGGCTAAAAAGGGCTGCAACACATTGCTCTAACCCTTGTATTTATTGTAGACATATAAGCATAAATTCTCCTGATTAAGCAACACATCAAGTACACATTATTTCAAAATATGCACCTATCAACTCGTTCCTAAACATTTGTAGGGGTTCTTTTTGTTTGTTTTTGCAGTAATGTAATTTATCTTTAGGCGTTGTGAGCTCACTTGGCCTCTCCATTCTTGGTGACTCTAAGCTGTTGACCTAGAGAATTTTCAGTAGACAAAACTGGTAGAATGGGGCAGTAGGGTACTACTGTTTAAGGTTTCAAGCGAATCTTATTAACCTGATTTTAAATCCTTCATTATGTAAAACAAATAATTTGTTTATTTTCAATCATTCAAATTGTTATAGTTAAAATTCTATTTAAAAACTAGTGTTCTAGGGATCGTAGTTAATCATAAATATCCCTGTCAGTTGAAGCAGATGCTGGGTGCCATGTATTTGGATTTCCAGATAACATAGACAGTTGCTGGGTGTAGTTGAGGAGGTATACAGTAAGCGCTGATGCAGTCTTTACTTCTCCTTTGTAATTGGTATGTTCCTCTCTTCTGTTTTGGGAGTTGTCGTGACTGGAGCCTGGATGGACAGTAACCCTTCAGCAGACAGAGCAGAGGTTATTGCTGCTGGATTCACAGTTGAAGGAATTTTGTAACGTCGATGGAATTCTCTAGAGATGAATCCATGTTCATCCTACAAAGGAGAAAAAATATCATTTAAATTAAAACATTATACAAATCTGTTTAATTATAAAGAACAGGCTATAATACATTTCAGCTACATACATGACTTTGTATTGTGTTGCACGAGTCAAGCAGCTGAAAATTAGTTTAAGCATTAAGCTTAAATATACATTTTTTTTTCTTTGTTTCTTCATCCAATACTTGTGGGATATTCTCCTTCCCAACAGGAAGTGGCAAAGAGAGCACCCACAGCAGAGCTGTCTATATAGCTCCTCCCCTAACCCCACCCCCCAGTCATTCTCTTTGCCTACTCTAAGTACTAGGAAGGGTAAAGTGAAAGAGGTGATAAAATATTAGTTTTTATTTTCTTCAAGCAAGAATTTGTTATTTTAAATGGTACCGGTGTGTACTATTTACTCTCAGGCAGAAAGGAGATGAAGATTTCTGCATGGAGGATGATAATCTTAGCACTTTGTAACTAAGATTCACTGCTGTTCCCACAGAGGCTGAGGAGTACAGGAAACTTCAGTTGGGGGAACGGTTTGCATGCTAAGCTGCATTGAGGTATGTTTAGTCATTTTTTTCTAGACAGACTGTGATAATTCTAGAAAAGGCTGACAATATCCCCATGAGGGAAGGGTAAGCTGTATTCAGAGACTTAGTGGGGAATTACCAGCTTACATAAAGGGCTAAGTTAATACTGATTGACACTTATAAGAAAGGCTAACGTTTTTTATTAAGTTAAAAGTTTTTGAGGGACTTTTTGGAGGTTCATTTAGGCTTACTTAAGGGTTATTAACCCACATGGCTAGCTTAGAAACACTTTGGAGTGTTTCTTTTAGGCCCCACAGACATCGAGTGTGGTGGGAGGGGCCTATTTTCGCACTTCAGTTGCGCAGTTGTTTTTACAAAGCAAGACATCAAGCTGCTACACCGGAGGGTCCTGCTGTAATTTGAGGGCCTAAAGGAAGTATTTTCCCCACAAAATCTATCCCTAAGGGCAGGTAGGCGCCACAGCAAAGCTGTGGCAAGGTGCTGATCGTTTTTTTCCATTTTTTGACGTTTTGTCAATCCGGTTTTTGCATTAAGGGGTTAATTGTTTATTTTGCTGGTGGGGCAATCTTATTAAAGCTTTAAGAATACACTGTAAAAATTTCGAAAAGTTTACTGCTTTTTTACACTGTTTTGCAGAATTTGTGCACTTTTTTCTCTTAAAGGCACAGTACTGTTTTTTTCTAAGTGTTGTTTTTCCTTTGAATAAAGTGTTTTCCAAGCTTGCTTGTTTCATTACTAGCCTGTTAAACATGTCTGACATCAAGGAAACTCCTTGTTCAATGTGTTTAGAAGCCATTGTGGAACCCCCTCTTAGAATGTGTCCCCCTTGCACTGATATGTCTATACATTTTAAAGAGCATATTGTAGCACTTAAAACTATAGCCCTAGATGATTCTCAGACAGAAAGAAATGAGGTTATGCCATCTAGCTCTCCCCAAGTGTCACAACCAGTAACGCCCGCACAAGTGACGCCAAGTACCTCTGGTGCGTCTACTTCGTTTACCTTACAAGACATGGCCGCAGTTATGAATACTACCCTCACCGAGGTTTTATCTAAACTGCCTGGGTTGCAAGGAAAGCGCAATAGCTCTGGGTTAAGAACAAATGCTGAGCCTTCTGACGCTTTAGTAGCTGTATCCGATATACCCTCACAATGCTCTGAAGTAGGGGTAAGGGATTTGCTATCTGAGGGAGAGATTTCTGATTCAGGTAAGACGCTCCCTCAGACAGATTCTGATATGACGGTGTTTAAATTAAAGCTAGAACACCTCCGCTTGTTGCTCAGGGAGGTATTAGCGACTCTGGATGATTGTGACCCTATTGTGGTTCCAGAGAAATTGTGTAAAATGGACAAATACCTAGAGGTTCCAGTTTACACTGATGTTTTTCCGGTTCCTAAGAGGATTGCGAACATTGTCACTAGGGAGTGGGATAGACCGGGTATTCCGTTCACTCCCCCTCCTGTTTTTAAGAAAATGTTTCCCATATCAGACACCATGCGGGACTCGTGGCAGACTGTCCCTAAGGTGGAGGGAGCTATTTCTACACTCGCCAAGCGTACAACTATACCTATTGAGGACAGTTGTGCTTTCAAAGATCCTATGGATAAAAAATTAGAGGGTCTCCTAAAGAAAATTTTTGTTCATCAAGGTTTTCTTCTCCAACCTATTGCGTGCATTGTTCCTGTAACCACTGCAGCTGCTTTCTGGTTCGAGGCTCTGGAAGAGGCTCTTCAGACGGAGACTCCATTAGAGAATATTATGGATAGAATTAAGGCTCTTAAGCTGGCTAATTCTTTCATTACAGATGCTGCTTTTCAACTGGCTAAATTAGCGGCAAAGAATTCAGGTTTTGCCATTTTAGCGCGCAAAGCGTTGTGGCTTAAGTCCTGGTCAGCGGATGTGTCGTCAAAATCTAAACTTTTGAACATCCCTTTCAAAGGAAAGACCCTCTTCGGGCCTGAACTGAAGGAGATTATTTCAGACATCACTGGAGGGAAAGGCCATGCCCTCCCTCAGGATAAATAAAATAAAATAAGGACCAAACAAAATCATTTTCATTCCTTTCGAAACTTCAAGGGTGGTCCTGCTTCCTCTTCCCCTGCTGCAAAGCAAGAGGGTAACTTTGCTCAATCCAAGTCAGTCTGGAGACCTAACCAGGCTTGGAACAAGAGTAAACAGGCCAAGAAGCCTGCAGCTGTCTCCAAGACAGCATAAAGGGGTAGCCCACGATCCGGGACCGGATCTAGTAGGGGCAGACTCTCTCTCTTCGCTCAGGCTTGGGCAAGAGATGTTCACGATTCCTGGGTTTTAGAAATTTTTTCCCAGGGTTATCTTCTGGACTTCAAAGATTCCCCCCCAAGGGGGAGATTTCACATTTCTCAATTGTCTGCAAACCAGACAAAGAGAGAGGCGTTATTACGCTGTGTAGAAGACCTACATACCATGGGAGTGATTCACCCAGTTCCAAAAGCGGAACAGGGGCTAGGGTTTTACTCAAACCTGTTTGTGGTTCCCAAAACAGAAGGAACTTTCAGACCAATATTGGATCTCAAGATCTTAAACAAATTCCTCAGAGTTCCATCTTTCAAGATAGACTATTCGGACTATTCTGCCACTGATCCAGGAAGGTCAATATATGACCACCGTGGACTTAAAGGATGCATATCTGCACATCCCTATTCACAGAGATCATCACCAATTTCTCAGGTTCGCCTTTCTGGACAGGCATTACCAGTTTGTGGCCCTTCCCTTCGGGTTGGCCACGGCTCCCAGAATTTTCACAAAGGTGCTAGGGTCCCTTCTGGTGGTTCTAAGACCGCGGGGCATAGCAGTAGCGCCTTATCTAGACGACATCTTAATTCAAGCATCGACTTTCCAACTAGCCAAGTCTCACACGGACATCATGTTGGCTTTTCTGAGATCTCATGGGTGGAAGGTGAACAAAAAAAAGAGTTCTCTCTTCCCTCTCACAAGAGTTTCCTTCCTGGGGACTCTGATAGACTCGGTAGAAATGAAAATATTTCTGACGGAGGTCAGGAAATCAAAACTTGTAACCACCTGCCGAGCTCTTCACTCCATTCCTCGGCCATCAGTAGCTCAGTGTATGGAGGTGATCGGACTAATGGTAGCGGCAATGGACATAATTCCATTTGCTCGTCTACACCTCAGACCACTGCAACTGTGCATGCTCGAACAGTGGAATGGGGATTATGCAGATTTATCTCCTCAGATACATCTGGATCAGGAGACCAGAGATTCTCTTCTCTGGTGGTTGTCACAGGTTCACCTGTCCCGGGAAATGTGTTTCCGCAGGCTAGAGTGGGTCATAGTAACGACAGACGCCAGCCTACTGGGCTGGGGTGCAGTCTGGAACTCCCTGAAAGCTCAGGGTCTATGGACTCAGGAGGAGGCTCTCCTCCCGATAAATATTCTAGAACTGAGAGCGATATTAAATGCGCTTCAGGCGTGGCCTCAACTGGCTGCGGCCAACTTCATCAGATTTCAGTCGGACAACATAACGACTGTAGCTTATATCAATCATCAAGGAGGAACATGGAGTTCTCTAGCGATGATAGAGGTGACCAAAATAATCCGATGGGCAGAGACTCACTCTTGCCATCTTTCAGCAATCCATATTCCAGGGGTAGAGAACTGGGAGGCGGATTTCCTAAGTCGTCAGACTTTTCATCTGGGGGAGTGGGAGCTCCATCCGGAAGTATTTGCCCAACTGATTCAGCTATGGGGCACACCAGAATTAGATCTGATGGCGTCTCGTCAGAACGTCAAGCTTCCTTGTTATGGATCCAGGTCAAGGGATCCCCAGGCAGTACTGATAGATGCTCTAGCAGTGCCCTGGTCCTTCAACCTGGCCTATGTGTTTCCACCATTTCTTCTTCTTCCTCGTCTGCTTGCCAAAATCAAGCAGGAGAGAGCTTCAGTGATTTTGATAGCACCTGCGTGGCCACGCAGGACTTGGTATGCAGATCTGGTGGACATTTCATCCGTTCCACCGTGGACTCTGCCGATGAGGCAGGACCTTCTAATTCAGGGTCCATTCAAGCATCCAAATCTAATTTCTCTGCGGCTGACTGCTTGGAGATTGAACGCCTGATTTTATCAAAGCGTGGTTTTTCTGAGTCGGTCATTGATACCTTGATTCAGGCTAGAAAGCCTGTCACCAGGAAAATCTATCATAAGATATGGCGTAAATATCTTTATTGGTGTGAATCCAAGGGTTACTCATGGAATAAGATTAGGATTCCTAGGATATTGTCTTTTCTCCAAGAAGGATTGGAGAAGGGATTATCAGCTAATTCCTTAAAGGGACAGATATCTGCTTTGTCTATTCTTTTACACAAACGTCTGGCAGATGTTCCAGACGTTCAGGCGTTTAGTCAGGCTTTAGTTAGAATCAAGCCTGTGTTTAAACCTGTTGCTCCGCCATGGAGTTTAAATTTAGTTCTTAAAGTTCTTCAAGGGGTTCCGTTTGAACCTATGCATTCCATAGATATTAAGCTTCTATCTTGGAAAGTTCTGTTTTTAGTAGCTATCTCTTTGGCTCGAAGAGTTTCTGAATTATCTGCTTTACAGTGTGACTCACCTTATCTTGTTTTCCATGCGAATAAGGTGGTTTTGTGTACCAAACCTGGATTCTTTCCTAAGGTTGTTTCTAATAGGAATATCAAACAGGAAATTGTTGTTCCTTCTCTGTGTCCTAATCCTTCTTCCAAGAAGGAACGTCTGTTGCACAACCTAGATATGGTTCATGCTTTAAAATTCTACTTACAAGCAACTAAAGATTTCCGTCAAACATCTTCATTGTTTGTTGTCTATTCTGGAAAGCGGAGAGGTCAAAAGGCTACGGCAACCTCTCTTTCCTTTTGGCTGAAAAGCATCATCCGTTTGGCTTATGAGACTGCTGGCCAGCAGCCTCCTGAAAGGATTACTGCTCACTCTACTAGAGCAGTGGCTTCCACATGGGCTTTTAAAAATGAGGCTTCTGTTGAACAGGTTTGTAAGGCGGCGACTTGGTCTTCTCTTCATACTTTTTCCAAATTTTACAAATTTGATACTTTTGCTTCTTTGGAGGCTATTTTTGGGAGAAAGGTTCTACAAGCAGTGGTGCCCTCCGTTTAGGTACCTGTCTTGTCCCTCCCTTCATCCGTGTCCTAAAGCTTTGGTATTGGTATCCCACAAGTATTGGATGAATCCGTGGACTCGATACATCTTGCAAGAGAAAACAAAATTTATGCGTACCTGATAAATTTCTTTCTCTTGCTATGTATCGAGTCCACGGCCCGCCCTGTCTATTTAAGACAGGTAATATATTTTATTAATAAACTTCAGTCACCTCTGCACCCTATACAGGGAGTGCAGAATTATTAGGCAAATGAGTATTTTGACCACATCATCCTCTTTATGCATGTTGTCTTACTCCAAGCTGTATAGGCTCGAAAGCCTACTACCAATTAAGCATATTAGGTGATGTGCATCTCTGTAATGAGAAGGGGTGTGGTCTAATGACATCAACACCCTATATCAGGTGTGCAGAATTATTAGTCAACTTCCTTTCCTTTGGCAAAATGGGTCAAAAGAAGGACTTGACAGGCTCAGAAAAGTCAAAAATAGTGAGATATCTTGCAGAGGGATGCAGCACTCTTAAAATTGCAAAGCTTCTGAAGCGTGATCATCGAACAATCAAGCGTTTCATTCAAAATAGTCAACAGGGTCGCAAGAAGCGTGTGGAAAAACCAAGGCGCAAAATAACTGCCCATGAACTGAGAAAAGTCAAGCGTGCAGCTGCCAAGATGCCACTTGCCACCAGTTTGGCCATATTTCAGAGCTGCAACATCACTGGAGTGCCCAAAAGCACAAGGTGTGCAATACTCAGAGACATGGCCAAGGTAAGAAAGGCTGAAAGACGACCACCACTGAACAAGACACACAAGCTGAAACGTCAAGACTGGGCCAAGAAATATCTCAAGACTGATTTTTCTAAGGTTTTATGGACTGATGAAATGAAAGTGAGTCTTGATGGGCCAGATGGATGGGCCCGTGGCTGGATTGGTAAAGGGCAGAGAGCTCCAGTCCGACTCAGACGCCAGCAAGGTGGTGGTGGAGTACTGGTTTGGGCTGGTATCATCAAAGATGAGCTTGTGGGGCCTTTTCGGGTTGAGGATGGAGTCAAACTCAACTCCCAGTCCTACTGCCAGTTTCTGGAAGACACCTTCTTCAAGCAGTGGTACAGGAAGAAGTCTGCATCCTTCAAGAAAAACTTGATTTTCATGCAGGACAATGCTCCATCACACGCGTCCAAGTACTCCACAGCGTGGCTGGCAAGAAAGGGTATAAAAGAAGAAAATCTAATGACATGGCCTCCTTGTTCACCTGATCTGAACCCCATTGAGAACCTGTGGTCCATCATCAAATGTGAGATTTACAAGGAGGGAAAACAGTACACCTCTCTGAACAGTGTCTGGGAGGCTGTGGTTGCTGCTGCACGCAATGTTGATGGTGAACAGATCAAAACACTGACAGAATCCATGGATGGCAGGCTTTTGAGTGTCCTTGCAAAGAAAGGTGGCTATATTGGTCACTGATTTGTTTTTGTTTTGTTTTTGAACGTCAGAAATGTATATTTGTGAATGTTGAGATGTTATATTGGTTTCACTGGTAAAAATAAATAATTGAAATGGGTATATATTTGTTTTTTGTTAAGTTGCCTAATAATTATGCACAGTAATAGTCACCTGCACACACAGATATCCCCCTAAAATAGCTATAACTAAAAACAAACTAAAAACTACTTTCAAAACTATTCAGCTTTGTGTTTTTTGGGTTCATTGAGAACATGGTTGTTGTTCAATAATAAAATGAATCCTCAAAAATACAACTTGCCTAATAATTCTGCACTCCCTGTAGTTTCTCCTATTTCTTCCTAACCTTCGGTCGAATGACTGGGGGGTGGAGTTAGGGGAGGAGCTATATAGACAGCTCTGCTGTGGGTGCTCTCATTGCCACTTCCTGTTGGGAAGGAGAATATCCCACAAGTATTGGATGAATCCGTGGACTCGATACATCGCAAGAGAAAGAAATCAGGTAAGCATAAATTTTGTTTTTTTAACATTTAGAAGTATGTGTGTGTCCCCCTTTTAAATAAAAAAATAAGTGATGGAAAAAAATGCACATTTTGGTTTTATTTGTTTGGATGTGTTCAATTATATAAAGAAATATTAAGCAGTACTGTCATAATATGATTTCTTTCCTAAGACATGGAAAGTCCACAACGTCATTCCAATTACTAGTGGGATATTTAACTCCTGGCCAGAAGGAGGAGGCAAATAGCACCCCAGCAAAGCTGTTAAGTGTAACTGCCTTACCCATAACCCCCAGTCATTCTCTTTGCCTTTGTCAATGGAGGTTGTAAGAAGTAAGTGTCGGAAGAATTTAATCCTTTTATGGGTACTTTCCCTGCAAGCAAGGATTGGGGTCTAGCTGTGTCCACGTCAATCTCTCATCTCCATTCATCTTACTAGTGGGGTATTTGCTTGCCGGTAAGAACCTCAGACAATCTGAGGTGTTTTCTGATTTTATAAAAAAAAAATATTTTATGCTTGTTTAAAATTTAAAGCAGTTTATTTTTCTGTTAAGCAATCTGAGGTAATTAATAAAATTTTAAGCATTTTCTTTTTCTTTTTTTTTTGCCTATTTCTTGTGGGAATTTAAACACAATGGACTTAGAACAGAATCAGTCTAGTTCCCAAATTGTTTTGCCTATACAATTTTGTTGTTCTTGTTTATCTAAGACTTTGAAATTTAAAGAGAAATTACTCCTTTCTGAGCCTAATGTCTCCCAGGATAATGCTGTGCGTGACATGCCTCAGCTTTCTCCTCAAACGTCCCAAGCCTTAGTTGTTTCTCATACTGTGCCTTCTGTGTCCTCTTATCCACCTGGGGGTGTTTATTTACCTGGAGATTTTGCCGCTTAGGTTTCTTCTGCAATAACAGCGGCTTTGTCAGCTTTCCCTTCATGGGTAAGCATAAGAGAAAATCTAAACACTTGCCTAATGCTAAGGTTTCTGATCCTTGAACTGCATTAGCCACTCTTGCTCAGATGTCTGATGATGAGAATACTTCAGTAGCTTCTGAAGGTGAGATTTCAGACTGACACTATATAGCAGAAAAATCTGAAGAATCTGAAGAAGTTCATTTTAGATTTAAGCTTGAGCACATCCGATTACTTTTGAAGGAGGTTCTAGCTACTTTGGACGACTCTGGACCGATGGTTGCTATCAACCCCACAAAGTCCTCAAAGTTGGATAGAGTTTATGATTCACCATCTTCTGAGGAGGTTTTTCCAGTACCAAGGAAGATGTCTGAAATTATTGCTCAGGAATGAAACAAACCAGGGGTTCCTTTTTCCCCTTCACCTGTTTTTAAAGGGAAAGTCAACACTCGAGGTAACATTATGCGATATTGAAAAATAAAAAATGAAGAACCGCCTGCACCATACCCCTTCTGCCTTGCCAACTTGCTTCTTGTAGTAATCACCGTCGATAACTTCTCTAATACGAGGTAAATATGACAGCCTAACTCCCCCCACCGTTACGTAGCTACCTTCTTCTTCAAATGATCAGCCAATCAGAATCCAATCCTCGGTCAGAAATTGCAAGCGCGTGCAATTTCTGACCGAGGACTGGATTCTGATTGACTGATCTTTGAAGAAGGTAGCTACATAACGGTGGGGGAGTTAGGCTGCCATATTTACCTCGTATTAGAGAAGTTATCGACGGTGATTACTACAAGAAGCAAGTAGGCAAGGCAGAAGCGGTATGGTGCAGTGGGATCTTGGTTTTTTATTTTTCAATATCGTATAAATAATGTTACCTCGAGTGTTGACTGTACCTTTAAGAAAATGTTTCCTGTGCTGACTCTATTCGTGACTCATGGCGCACTGTTCCTAAAGTAGATGGAGCTATTTCTACTCTTGCTAAGAGAATTACCATTCCTATAGAGTCATCTCTCGTATCAAACAGGAGAGAGCATCAGTGATTCTAAAAGCTCCTGCATGGCCTCGCAGGATCTGGTTTGCAGATCTGGTAAGGATGTCATCTCTACCTTGGAGGTTACCTATGAGGAAAGACCTTCTTCAGGGTCCCTTCCTCCATCCAAACCTAGATTCTCTGAAGCTATCTGCATGGAGATTGAACACCTAAGTTCTGTCTAAGCGTTGTTTTTCTGACGCTGTCATTGAAACTATGATTCAGGCTCGAAAGCCGGTCACTCGCAAAATTTACCATAAGATATGGCATAAATATGTTTATTGGTGTGATTCTAAGGGGTTCCCCCTGGAGCCAGGTGGGGATTCCACAGATTTTGTCCTTCAGGATGGACTGGATAAGGGTTTATCGGTCAGTTCTCTAAAGGGTCACATTTCAGCGTTATCTGTCCTTTTGCACAAACATCAGGCAGATTTACCAGACGTTCCCGCCTATGTACAGGCCCTGGTTAGAATCAGGCCTGGGTTTTAACATGTTGCTCCCTTAGTTCTTAAAGCTTTACAACAGGCTCCGTTCAAGCCTATGCATGTTGTTGATATAAAACTGTTATACTGGAAGGTTTTGTTTCTTTTGGCCATTTCTTCCACTTGCAGAGTGTCTGAACTTTCAGCTCTGCAGTGTGATTCTCCTTACCTTATTTTTCATGCTGATAAGGCTGTCCTTCATACTAAATTGGGGTTTCTTCCTAAGGTAGTATCAGATCGAAACATTAATCAGCATATTGTTGTTCCTTCTCTTTGTACTAATCCTTCTTCTCAAAAGGAACGTCTCTTGCATAACTTGGATGTTGTGCGGGCTCTAAAATTTTACTTACAAGCTACTAAAGATTTTCGGCAATCTTTTGCCCTGTCTGTTGTTTTCTCTAGAAAGCTTAAGGGTCAGAAGGCAACTTCTATTACTCTGTCTATATGGTTGAGAAGTTTGATTTGTTTGGCTTATGAGACTGCGGGACAGCAGCCTCCTCAGAGAATTACGGCTCATTCCACTAGGACTGTATCCTTGTCTTGGGCTTTCAAAAATGAAACTTCTGTGGAACAGATTTGCAAGGCAGCAACATGGTCTTCTCTGCATACTTTTTCCAAATTCTACAAATTTGATACTTTTGCCTCGGCCGAGGCTTCTTTTGGGAGAAAGGTTCTTCAAGTGGTGGTGCCTTCTGTTTAGGGTCTCCTGCCTTTTTTTCTTCCTCCCTGTTAATTTTGTGTCCTCTAGCTTGGGTATTGGTTACCACTAGTAATTGGAATAACGTCATGGACTCTCCATGTCTTTGGAAAGAAAACAAAATTTATGCTTACCTGCCCCGTCCTCTTTTAATTATAATTCGGCAGTTTTTTGTGTGTAAACGTCAGGCACCTTTTCACCCATGTGTTTCTTCCTTTTCCATTTCCTTTAGCTGAACAACTGGGGGTTATGGGTAAAGCAGTTACACTTAACAGCTTAGCTGGGATGCTCTTTGCCTCCTCCTGCTGGCTAGTAGTTGAATATCCCACTAGTAATTGGAATGACGTTGTGGACTCTCCATGTCCGAAAAGAAAGAAATTTATCAGGTAAAAGCATAAATGTTGTTTTCCTAATGTCTTTCTGTGGGCTCATTTCAATATAGGATGCACACACTAATTATTTGAAGATAGTGCTGCTTTCAAGGATTATGTGCATAGGAAAGTTGAAGCAGCCCTTGACCATTTTAGAGGATTTCAGTTCTCCTTTCTGCTATTAAACTACTTTTGACATAGCACAATCAGCATATCACATATGATGTCACATTCAGCACATCACATATGCTGTCACATTATGACAGATAAAATCTTTACTCGACTATAAATATTTTTAACAGTGAACGATATCACACACATTGTTAATTTGTTATATACTGTACATTAATTATAGTAAATATGAGTTCACGGTCATGCCCACTTCCATTTTTTTGGGCTACATTTAACTGGAATATGTGGGTATTACCTCTTCCTGTGGGCAAATACCAAAGAAAAAAAGAAAAAAAAATGTTAAAACATTCTGTTATTCACTGGAAAGAGATTTATTCTCAAGTAAAAAATCATGTTGATGCTGAAAATCCACAACTAGCTGCTATTTAGTCACCTGACGTTCTTCGTGTCTTGCATGAACTTCCACATAATCCCCCAAAACCTTGACTGTCAGCTCCTCAGGAGAAAAGTGTTTTACATCCAGAAGAACCGAAAATTGATCTTTATCCAGCTTTACCTGTTGGAAGAAGAGGAACACTAAGTCGATGTTGCCCCAAGGAAGTCACATTATGACGGGAGTATCAAACTGTCACTACTTGGGGTGGTCACAATATTAACAGGTATTTATATCTGTTTTTCTTTCATGATTCAGATAGAGAATACAATTTTAAAAAAAAAAGTTTCCAATTTACTATTATAAAATTTGCGTCATTCTCATGTTATTCTTTGTTGAAGAGATATCTAGATAGGTAGCGTGCACATGCCTGAAGTACTACATTACAGGAAACAGTGCTGCCATCTGGTGCTCTTGCTATTGTATTAAATTGTTGCAAAACTGCTGCCATATAATACTGCAGACACGTGCACACTCATGAACCCAATAAAAAAATTGGGTCAGTTTTTAAGTATGCTCAGGAGCCTGCATGTGTCAAAAATACTATATGTGTAACATTGTTACAAACATTACTGCAAACACTGCTGCCATGTAATGCTCAAGACACATGCACACTCCTGAGCCTGACTCAGTATTCTTTCATGAAAAGAGCTATGATACAATAAAAGGTAAAAAGTAACTGGAATTTTTTTTTTAATACATTTTATGTCCTGAATCATGAAATTTAATTTTAACTTCCATGCCCCTTTTAAATAAGTTATTTAAAGGGATAGGAAAGTCAAACTTAAACTTGCATGTAGAACATGTAATTTTAAGACACTTTTAAATTCACTTCTATTTTCAAATGTGCTTCGTTCTCTTGATATCCCTTGTTGAAAAAGAATACAAACACATTCTACACTAGTGGGAGCTAGCTGCTGATTGGTGCCTGCACACATTGTCTCTTTTGATTGGCTAACTAGATGTGTTCAGCTACCTGCCAATAGTGCAATGTTGTTCCTTCAGCAAAGGATAACAAGAGAATGAAGCAAATAATTGATAATAGAAGTAAATTGGGAAGTTGTTTAACATAGTATGTTCTATCTAAATCATGAAATACAATTTTGAGGTTTCCTGTCCCTTTAAAAGTGCCTGAGCTTTCTTGTGCAATAAGGATTACCAGTACCACAAAGTATTAACCAATAGCTAGTGCTGTTTAAAGTATTTTTAACGTTACATTAAATTGCTTATATTTATGTTGTACTAGATGTGTTTAACACAGGGGTAATAACAGGGGCATCAGATGAAACTGTACCCGCACCTTTAGGGGGCCCATCTGGCACTGAAATCCGTATTTAATGTCACTACAGGGGGCTCCACCTGCATCAGGAGCGTGCACGTGCCTCAAGCCCTATATGTATAGTGATTACCATGTGCAAGCTCCTAAGCCTACCTCATTGCAAGTTTAAACAAAGGAGACCAATAAAAAGCAGTTTGTTTTTACTTCCGTGTCCTTTTCTTGTTATCAGATAACACAGAGATAATTTGTTTATTTCCTGCGTATACACCGTTATTTGTGTGTAATATCTGCCTATTTCTGCTTCCTGACCCATCAGACTATGTATATAACCCTTTAAAATACAGTACAATTGAATAACTGAAAAACACACAATAAACAGGCAACACAATAGAAATTAATTTTAATTTGAAATGAGCAGAATATTTTCTAGAAAATTTCAAAGTTAATCCAATTTTGTATTATACATGTACTAGCAAAAATGCTTCTAATAAAAGCTATAGCTGTTTCAAATGTGTATTTAAGTATGCACCGTGCACCAGCATTTTAAACACAGCACTTGCTCAGAGAGCCTAAGGTGCTTGTACCATCTGGTAATGACTCAATTTGTTAATTGCTGACACGATACAAGCCCCACTGATGATCTGAGGAGCTGCATTTTTTTAAAATGTGGGTACAGTGAAAATATCTAACTATGCTTCACATGCACGTGCAGAGAAAAATGTTAACACTAAAACAGTGATAACTCTTAAAGGGACAGTCTAGGCCAAAATAAACTTTCATGATTCAGATAGAGCATGTAATTGTAAACAATTTTCCAATTTACTTTTATCATCAATTTTGCTTTGTTCTCTTGGTATTCTTAGTTGAAAGCTTAACCTAGGAGGTTCATATGCTAATTTCTTAGACCTTAAAGGGACAGTCTACCATAGAGCTGTTATTGTTTTAAAAGATAGACAATCCCTTTATTACCCGTTCCCCAGTTTTGCATAAACAACACAGTTATATTAATATACTTTTTACCTCTGTGATTACCTTGTATCTAGGAACCTTCTTCCAGCCCCCTGATCACATGACTGTGACTGTTTATTATCTATTGTCTTAACCCTTTCGTGACAGGGTTAAAGTGCCTACATCGGAACACCTGTTCCGATGTAGACAAATTGAAACTACGCGATCGTGCATACGATCGCGAGATTTCAATTATTGGATCGCATCTGGGGGGCGTCCCTACAACCCTAGGAACGCCCTCCAGACCGCGATCAAGTCCTTGAAGCACAGAAGGCTTCAGGACAGCCGTTTGTTATGACGTTCTATTCCGTCATAACGGCTTTAAAGCCCAGTGTAAATATGACTGAATAGAACGGCATAACGGCGTTAAAAGGTTAAATTTAGCATTGTATTGTGCTAGATCTTAAATAACCCCCTGTGCCTGAACACAGTGTTATCTATATGGCCCACGTGTACTTTCTGTCTCTTTGTGTTGAAAAGAGATTTAAAAAGCATGTGATAAGAGGCAGCCCTCAAAGGCTTAGAAATTAGCATATGAGCCTACGTATGTTTAGTTTAAACTAAGAATACCAAGAGAAAAAAGCAAATTTGATGATAAAAGTAAATTGGAAAGTTGATTAAAATTAAAAGTCCTATCTGAATAATGAAAGTTTAATTTTTACTAGACTGTCCCTTTAACCCCTTAATGACCGAGGACGTGCAGGGTACGTCCTCAAAAAAAAGGCAGTTAACGCCTGAGGACGTACCCTGCACGTCCTCGGTGTGGAAAGCAGCTGGAAGCGATCCTGCTCGCTTCCAGCTGCTTTCCGGTTATTGCAGTGATGCCTCGATATCGAGGCATCCTGCAATAACCATTTTTAGCCATCCGGTGCAGAGAGAGCCACTCTGTGGCCCTCTCTGCACCGGACATTAACGGCTATGTTCGGTGGGGGGTGGGAGCCGGTGTGGGAGGGGGGTGGCGGCCATCGATGGCCTGTGTGATGCGGAGGGGGGCGGGGTCGGGGGCGGGGGACGACCGGGGGGACGCGCCCGGACGCGCGCCGGTGCCGGGGGAGGCCGGGCGGGCGGGGGCAGGGGGAGGGAGCGGGTGGGAACCACTACGCTACAGAAAGTTTTATCTTATAAGTGGGGATCAAAGGGGTTTATGTATTTGTTTGTTGATCGGTTTGGCTGGGGGGATATTGGACTGTGGGGGGGAAGCTACACTACAGAAACAAATCAAAAAAAATAATAAAAAAAACATTTTTATTTGCAAACTGGGTACTGGCAGACAGCTGCCAGTACCCAAGATGGCCCCAATAAGGCAGAGGGGGAGGGTTAGGGAGCTATTTTGGGGGGATCAGGGAGGTTGGGGGCTAAGGGGGGACCCTACATAGCAGCATATGTAAATATGCTAAAAAAAAAATATATATATTTTTTTTAATACCTTTTATTTTAGTACTGGCAGACTTTCTGCCAGTACTTAAGATGGCGGGGACAATTGTGGGGTGGGGGAGGGAAGAGAGCTGTTTGGGAGGGATCAGGGGGTGGGATGTGTCAGGTGGGAGTCTGATCTCTACACTAAAGCTAAAATTAACCCTGCAAGCTCCCTACAAACGACCTAATTAACCCCTTCACTGCTGGCCATAATACACATGTGATGCGCAGCAACATTTAGCGGCCTTATAATTACCAAAAAGCAACGCCAAAGCCACATATGTCTGCTATTTCTGAACAAAGGGGATCCCAGAGAAGCATTTAAAACCATTTGTGCCATAATTGCACAAGCTGTTTGTAAATAATTTTAGTGAGAAACCTAAAGTTTGAAAAAGTGAACAATTTTTTTTTATTTGATTGCTTTTGGCGGTGAAATGGTGGCATGAAATATACCAAAATGGGCCTAGATCAATACTTGGGGTTGTCTACTACACTACACTAGAGCTAAAATTAACCCTAGAAGCTCCCTACATGCTCCCTAATTAACCCATTCACTGCTGGGCATAATACACGTGTGGTGCGCAGTGGCATTTAGCAGCCTTCTAATTACCAAAAAGCAAAGCCAAAGCCATATATGTCTGCTATTTATGAACAAAGGGGATCCCAGAGAAGCATTTACAACCATTTATTCCATAATTTCATGAGTTGTTTGTAAATAATTTCAGTGAGAAACCTAAAGTTTGTGAAAAAATTTGTGAAAAAGTAAAAAAAAAATTTTATTTGATCGCATTCGGCGGTGAAATGGTGGCATGAAATATACCAAAATGGGCCTAGATCAATACTTTGGGATGTCTTCTAAAAAAAAATATATACATGTCAATGGATATTCACGGATTCCTGAAAGATATTAGTGTCCCAATGTAACTAGCGCTAATTTTGAAAAAAAGTGGTTTGGAAATGGCAAAGTGCTATTTGTATTTATGGCCCTATAACTTGCAAAAAAAGCAAAGAACATGTAAACATTGGGTATTTCTAAACTCAGGACAAAATTTAGAAACTATTTAGCATGGGTGTTTTTTGGTGGTTGTAGATGTGTAACAGATTTTGGGGGTCAAAGTTAGAAAAAGTGTGTTTTTTTCCATTTTTTCCTCATATTTTATAATATTTTTTATAGTAAATTATAAGATATGATGAAAATAATGGTATATTTTGAAAGTCCATTTAATGGCGAGAAAAACGGTATATAATATGTGTGGGTACAGTAAATGAGTAAGAGGAAAATTACAGCTAAACACAAACACCGCAAAAATGTAAAAATAGCCTTGGTCCCAAACGGACAGAAAATGGAAAAGTGCTGTGGTCATTAAGGGGTTAAAGGCCACCTCTTTTCAGAATGCATTTTAACAGTTTTTCACCACTAGAGGGTATTAGTTCACGTATTTCATATAGATACCACTGTGCTCGTGCACGTGAAGTTATCTGGGAGCAGACACTGATTGGCTAAACTGCAAGCCTGTCAAAAGAACTGAAATAAAGGGGCCGTTTGCAGAGGCTTAGACACAAGATAATCACAGAGGTCAAAAGTATATCTAAACAATAAAAATGCTGGTGTAGACTGTCCCTTTAAAAGAAGCATTTTTGCCAATACATGTATATTGCAAATGTGTTTCTATTCAAATATGCAATCAATCTATGTGCATTTATATTTTGACTGGAATATCCCTTTAAAGTTTTTTGGAATTGCTTTATCTGAATCATGACATTTTAATTTTGACTTCAGTTCCCCTTTAACCACTACAACAGTCTCTGTATTTCTGTTGCTCCACACTCTCCTGAGCCCCAATACCCCTCACAGTGCTCCCCATCCAACACAAAGGGCTAAATTCCCTGCAAGTGTCCCATTATGTTTTGTTATTCTGCAGAAGGCATTCACTAATACAGCTCCCTAGAATACTTAGTATATAATGAGAGGGGTTTAGTGAATATCCGCTACCTTCTCGTTCATCTCTAGTCTATTACAAGTCACATTTTTTCCTGTTCTCTCCATATTCCCTGCTCACTCACAGCGTTTGAGATATCTTTCCCAGATTCTCTTTATGAAATGTGAATGGAAAAAACAATGTGTGAACTGTCATATGGTGAAAAGGCATCTTTGTGCTTGGTTATTGCAATATTGTTCTTTAAAAAGAAAGTATAATTAGGCAAGCAGCTAATGAGTTCATTGCATTCAAAGATGCTACAGAAACACCCTTTCATATAGGTTGAGCTCTCATTCCCCCCCCCCCCCGCCAATTTTTGTTTCTGTAGCTTTTCTATAGCCAATATTGTAGTGTGAAAATTGTCAGTATAACTAGTGGTTTCCGCAGGCAAAAGCAGCTATTTCAAATGTCAAAATAAAGATATAATATATATTTATAAACAATGTTATGCACACCAGCAGGTAAAATGGCCATTAAAGCTAATTACATTATTTGTTTCACTTAGGGATATGAAACCCAAAAAATGTTATTTTGTGACTCAGACAGAACAAACCATTTTTACAAAGCTTCCAATTTACTTCTATTATAAAATTTACTTTGTTCCCATGATATTCTGTGCTGAAGAGATACCTAGGTAGGTGTCTGTAGCCCGAAATTGCAAGAAATAGTTCTGCCATATAGTGCTCTTGCAAATGGATAACATTCTTGCAAAACTGCTGCCAAATAGTGCTCCAGAAATGGGCCGGCTCCCAAGCTTATGTCCCTGCTATTCAACAAAAGATACTAAGAAAACGAAGAAAACTTGATAACAGAAGTAAGTTAGAAACGTTTAAAATTGTATGCTGTATCTGAATCATGAACATGTTTGGGCTTCATATCCCTTTAAAGAAACCATTCTAATACACATTATCGCTATACAGGTTTTTGTGGGATGGCGGCACTTTTTTTCCTGCCATGTATAAGGTAAGTATCTCTACAACAAAGAATCCCATAAGAACAAAGCACATTTGATAAGCGTATTAGAAACCTTTGGATTTCATGTCCCTTTAACATAACCTATTTAAATGGTACTGTTTTATACGTATGATACATATTGCTCCGGCTAAGTCTCTCAGGGGAGCAGTTATCGTATAGACGTGTGCCCTGGTACCCACTGTACAAGGTGAGCTGCTGCTCTGTATATATCCCAATAGCACCCACAGCTCCTGACCTCAGACAATCCGGGTTCTTGTGGGACGCTGGCTGTTCCACAGTAATAGGGGCTAATGCTTGAAGGGAAGAAGGGGAACAGTTCAGACTCCAGGACCCCCTCTCCGAATCGTTGACCAAGTATACGGCTGGGGAATAGAGGGGGAGCCATGACTGGCCGGCGCATCCAGGGGTGATGAATTGTAATATCCATGATTCTGCTTGTACTGTAAATCCAACCCAGACTTCTGAGCTTTATATACCCCTCAAATCACAACCCCCACCCACAGAAAGGAAAGTATGCAAGAAGCTAGACGCTGCCAGCCACGGGATGGAAAAGATCCAGGCTGCTGAGGCAAAAATAGATCCAGGGAGAAATAAACTTACACAAATCATTAATACAAGCCTGGTTAAAGGGGCGGGGAGCTAGCACATTGTCAGACCATATGCAGGTTATTAGGTGCATAGAATATATCAGCAGTTAAAGGGACATTACTACTGCTATTAACCAGGGTATTGGTTTTCCTCCTATGCCTGCAGCTCTCTCCAGAGACATTCTCTTTAAATCCCTACAGTTTCCGGCTGGTGAAGCTCTGCATCTTTATACTACTGGCTGCTGTCACATTGCAGCTCACATACTCTTGTACCCTGTAACAGATTAGTGATGTTGTATTATTTACAGCTGTGCTTCAGGTTAGAGCAGTGGCGTCACTAGGGTTGGTGTCACCCGGTGCGGTAAGTCATGGTGTCACCC
>NC_069506.1:19439181-19554400 GCF_027579735.1 Bombina bombina
GAGAGACCAAGAGAGAGAGAGAGAGAGACCAAGAGAGAGAGAGAGAGACCAAGAGAGAGAGAGAGAGACCAAGAGAGAGAGAGAGAGACCAAGAGAGAGAGAGAGAGAGACCGACCAAGAGAGAGAGAGAGAGACCAAGAGAGAGAGAGAGAGACCAAGAGAGAGAGAGAGAGACCAAGAGAGAGAGAGAGAGACCAAGAGAGAGAGAGAGAGACCAAGAGAGAGAGAGAGAGAGAGAGAGAGAGAGAGAGAGACCAAGAGAGAGAGAGAGACCAAGAGAGAGAGAGACCAAGAGAGAGAGAGAGAGACCAAGAGAGAGAGAGAGAGAGACCAAGAGAGAGAGAGAGAGACCAAGAGAGAGAGACCAAGAGAGAGAGAGAGAGACCAAGAGAGAGAGAGAGAGACCAAGAGAGAGAGAGAGAGAGACCGAGAGAGAGAGACTGAGACACCAACTTAATGTTCTTATTAATCTCACCTGGTGATGGAAGTGGTCGTGAGGAGCCTCCAAGAGGTCGTCGTGATGGGGAGTAGTTAGGAGCTTTTATACGAGCTCCCATAAAAGAGCGTGGGGCAGCTGCTGTGGTTACAGGCTCTACAGATGGTAAATGTCCATGTGTATTTGAAGGTGCAGCAGGAGGTGGGCTGAAGGCAGTTTCCTGTAGCTTTGTATCTTAAAAAGGAGATAATCCATTAAACTAATTAAATTATCAAATCAGTTAATGAAAATCATTTTCAAGGATAGATAATCAAGTAATTTAAATCAAGTAATTGGAACATATTAAAGGGACGGTCTACTCCAACATTTGTACTGTTTAAAAAGATAGATTATCCCTTTATTACCCATTCCCCAGTTTTGCACAACCAACACTGTTATATTAATACACTTTTTACCTCTGTGATTACCTTGTATCTAAGCCTCTGCAGACTGTCCATTTTTTCAGTGCTTTTTGACAGGTATGCATTTTAAGCCAATAAGTGCTGACCATTAAATACCTCCACAGGGGGGAACTTCCGGGCGGCGGCCATGATAGGTCGCAAGACTGTGCTCCAAATATTTCTTTCATGATTCAGATAGAGCAGCAATTTTAAGCATCTTTCTAATTTACTCCTATTAACAATTTTTCTTCATTCTCTTGCTATCTTTATTTAAAAAGCAGGAATGTGATGCATAAGAGTCGGCCTATTTTTGGTTGAGAACCTGGGTTATGCTTGCTTATTGGTGGGTAAAAGTAAGCCTCCAATTAGCAAGCGCTATCCATGGTGCTGAACCTAAAATGGGCTGGTTGCTAAGATTTACAGTGCTGCATTTAAAATAAAGATAGCAAGAGAACAAAGAAAAATTGATAATAGGAGTAAATTAGAAAGTTGCTTAAAATGTCATGCTCTATCTGAATCATGAAAGAAACAATTTGGGGTCAGTGTCCCTTTAATCTGCACACAATCTCCTTGTTAACACTCAGATAAGAGTGATTTGTTATTGAATATTTTTCAGCAGATATAGCTCTTTTATATGATACCATTATCATATACCCGTGAGGCCCTGTTGTTAGTAAGTAGTGACAATCCGCAAAACACTGCTAGCACTCTATACCTTATATGTGCCCGCTAAAGTCATCCTATAGATGACCAGCGTGGATAGCGAGACTAGTTTCTTGGAAGAGCTGCGCCGGTTACTATCAGAACATCATGCTGCTCTTGAAGACATGCTACGGACTGCACTTGAGCCCAGAAACACCTATAACCCCCAACTACCTGCTACATTTGATCCTGTTGTGGCGGAGGACAGAGATGGTGGCGCTTTGGGGCCCCAGCACTCACCGGCTGGCCCTGTCGGCAACAAAGAAGTTCAGCAATTCCCTGAAGAGTAACACCTAGTGCAGGGCAGGAAAGGTGCGATTCCATGCGTAATCAATGCTATTGAAAGCGGTGCTGATTTGTCGTTGACTGGTATGGGCGACATCACTGTGACCAAACCATTTTTTACATCAGTGCTTGAAGTCACGCAAAGTCCTTCAAGAAGAATCCAATCAGAAATTTCTCCCAAAGACCAAGGAGGGTCGCGATTGCAAAAGAATCGCCCTTTACTTACCTGGAAGATTTCAAATGTTCCTTGTGGCGTAGAAGCACTGCACTTATCCGGGAGGGTCCTAGCAGCACGTTTGCTTGGAGATTGAGGAGAGATGCAGCCGTGGACAGGGTACTCTTCGCTGGCCTCAGACTGCTTGGGCTTTGTCTGCTATACACAGCATTTGATGCAGGTGAATATTTCACATTTGACATCTGGCAGACCGACAATAGTAACTGTATGGACCTGCTCTGGGTATACAGCGTGTGTGACCAGGCAACAGTGCATTGTATACTATTGTGATACAGAGAGACTTACCCTATCTGGGGGGCTATTTCATAAAATAGGAGTAGGCTGCTTATTATGTGTGAGCCTGCTAAGGAGAACTTGATCATGATATCACCTAAGCTAAAGGCTGTTTAAAGAACTGTGAGTATAAACCCTTTGACAGCCTTTATAGACTTGTCTCTATCCATACTCAATGTACACATGCAAACTGTATACCACTGTTACTCTGTTAGCACTCATTGAGGTTATTTTTATTTACTTTCTCTTACTATATAGTACTGCATTGTCTCTTAGCTATGCCATATTTACTGTGATAACTTATTAGTTTGATTGTACTGCTGTAGCGGTGTTAGAAGACAGGCAGAGCACCTACCTAGAGAGATATCCTATAATATCTACTTTGAGAAGTATTTCTAGCTGTACCTTAAGTTAGTAGGATATTGCGGGTCACTTTTATCCCTTAATGCATATTACCTAGATGTTTATAATCAGTGCCCTTTATATAGTTTACAGAATATTGGTTGCCTACAAATGAGCCCATTAGATTCACGCATTATGTTTTAAATGAGGGCATCTCTCTAGTTTCCAGCAAACTAACATACTTCATATATTCACTGTTCTATGTTGCTTGGCTATTTTTGTGCTGTCTTCCCACGTTGTCCTGCTGATGGTGGCAATTGGGTTGTTTATCTGAGCTTGATGACAAACACAAAAGTCTGGTGGTATCTTTTGATCCTTATCCTCATAAGCGTAATTACTTGTGAAAGCTAAATTCAACGCCATGCTGCCTGCGGCAGCTGCAGCGTGACATTTCCAGTAACTTCTTGTTTAAAAGTCCCCCTTCTATTCTCCAACAGATGGTATATGTTTGGACTAATATTTCTTACCCAGAAGATAGCAGTATAATCAACAGTGATCTTCAGGGTTTCACAGCCCACCGCACTAGAGCCCAGGAACATTTCATATAGCTTTATGCTACTGATCATTACACCATATAAGCATTATATGTTACCTACCTTGGCACATACTGATAATACTTATGTAATTGCCCTAAACTACAGTTATCCCATGCTTGGCCAGTATCATTTAAATGTGGTTACTTTTGAGTGTGTTACCTTTTATGATATTATATAAAAATAAAAAACTGAGGTTCACTATTGGGATCCACGAGTGGTCCCCTAATGAGCATGGCAGTCTTCTGTAACTCTGTCGCTTTTCTAATATTAAGAGGTCCAAAAGTGCCCTCATATTTCATTTAGAAGGCTTAAAGTTCCCATGGCAAGCACTATGTTCACTATTTAACCCTATTCAATGCTATATATCCACGTAGTGTGGAACTTAATGTATGTTTGAAAATAATCTTTTTTTTTTCCTTTTCTGTTTTGCATAAGCTGTATTGAAATGCATTGTCTGTATGCCATTAACTGAACCTTAATAAAAAAAAAAAAAAAAAAAAAAAATGAAATAAATGAATTTATCAGGTAATATGAAATAAATGAATTTATCAGGTAAATTCTTAAATAAATTTTGTTTTCTTTCATGTAATTGGCAAGAGTCCATGAGCTAGTGACGTATGGGATATCAATACCCAAGATGTGGAACTCCACTCAAGAGTCACTAGAGAGAGAGGGATAAAAATAAATAACAGCCATTTTCTGCTGAAAATAATAATCCACAACCCAAAATAAAAGTTATTCTCATAATGAAAAGAAAAACTTAAAACAGCAGAAGAAGAATCAAACTGAAACAGCTGCCTGAAGAACTTTTCTACCAAAGACTGCTTCAGAAGAAGCAAATACATCAAAATGGTAGAACTTAGTAAATGTATGCAAAGAGGACAAAGTTGCTGCTTTGCAAATCTGATCAACTGACACTTCATTCTTAAAAGCCCACAAAGTGAAAACTGATCTAGTAGAATGAGCTGTAATTCTCTGAGGCGGGACCTGACCCGACTCCAAATAAGCTTGATGAATCAAAAGCTTTAACCAAGAAGCCAAGGAAATAGATGCCTTCTGACCTTTCCTAGGACCAGAAAATATAACAAATAGACTAGAAGTCTTCCTGAAATCTTTAGTAGCTTCAGCATATTTCAAAGCTCTCACCACATCCAAAGACTAAGGATCTTTCCAAATAATTCTTAGGATTAGGACACCAGGAAGGGACAACAATTTCTCTACAAATGTTGTTAGAATTCACAACTTTAGGTAAAAATTTAAATGAAGTCTGCAAAACCGCCTTATCTTGATGAAAAATCAGAAAAGGAGATTCACAAGAAAGAGCAGATCTTTCCAAGAAAGTAGTTTAATGTCGAAAGAATGCATAGGCTAAAAAGGAGGAGACTGAAACTCCTTCAAAACCAAATTAAGACTCCAAGGAGGAGAAATTGATTTAATGACGGGCTTAATATGAACTAAAGCCTGTGCAAAACAGTGAATATCAGGAAGTTTAGCAATCTTTCTGTGAAATAAAACTGAAAGAGCAGAGATTTGTCCCTTCAAGGAACTTGCAGACAAACCTTTATCCAAACCATCCTGAAGAAACTGTAAAATTCTAGGAAGTCTAAAAGAATGCCAAGAGAATTTATGAAAAGAACACCATGAAATGTAAGTCTTCCAAACTCTATAATAAATCTTTCTAGAGACAGATTTACGAGCTTGTAACATAGTATTAATTACTGAGTCAGAGAAACCTCTATGACTTAGTACTAGGCGTTCAATTTACATAGCTTCAAATTTAATGATTTGAGATCCTGATGGAAAAACGGACCTTGAGACAGTAGGTCCTGCCTTAACGGAAGTGGCCAAGTTTGGCAACTGGACATCCGAACAAGATCCGCATACCAAAACCTGTGTGGCCACGATTGTTCCATGATGATTTTGGATATCACTCTTGGAAGAAGAACTAGAGGCGGGAAAATGTAAGCAGGATGATAACACCAAGGAAGTGTCAGCGGATCCACTGCTTCCGACTGAACATCCCTGGACCTGGTCAGGTATCTGGGAAGTTTCTTGTTTAGATGAGTGGCCATGAGATCTCTCTCTGGAAGTCCCCACATCTGAAAAATTTGAGAACACACATCTGGATGGAGAGACCACTCCCCTGGATGTAAAGTCTGACGGCTGAGATAATCCGCCTCCCAATTGTCTACACCTGGTATATGCACCGCAGAGATTAGACAGGAGCTGGATTCCGCCCAAGCAAGTATCCGAGATACTTCTTTCATAGATTGGGGACTGAGAGTCCCACCTTGATGATTGACATATACCACAGTTGTGCTATTGTCTGTCTGAAAGCAAATGAATGATTATATCTACAACCGAGGCCAAAACTGAGTTCAAAAATATTGATTGGTAATCTCGCCTCTTGAGATTTCCAAACCCCTTGTGCTGTCAGAGATCCCCAAAGAGGCTCCCCAACTTGAAAGACTTGCGTCTGTAGTGATCACAGTCCAGGTTGGCCGAACAAAGGAAGCCCCTTGAACTAAACGCTGGTGATTTAACCACCACGTCAGAGAGTGTTGAACAACATAATTTATGTAAGAACTTACCTGATAAATTCATTTCTTTCATATTGGCAAGAGTCCATGAGCTAGTGACGTATGGGATATACATTCCTACCAGGAGGGGCAGTTTCCCAAACCTCAAAATGCCTATAAATACACCCCTCACCACACCCACAAATCAGTTTAACGAATAGCCAAGAAGTGGGGTGATAAGAAAAAAGTGCGAAAGCATAAAAAATAAGGAATTGGAATAATTGTGCTTTATACAAAAAAATGATAACCACCACAAAAAAAGGGTGGGCCTCATGGACTCTTGCTAATATGAAAGAAATGAATTTATCAGGTAAGTTCTTACATAAATTATGTTTTCTTTCATGTAATTAGCAAGAGTCCATGAGCTAGTGACGTATGGGATAATGAATACCCAAGATGTGGATCTTCCACGCAAGAGTCACTAGAGAGGGAGGGATAAAATAAAGACAGCCAATTCCGCTGAAAATAATCCACACCCAAAACAAAGTTTAAATCTTATAATGAAAAAACTGAAATTATAAGCAGAAGAATCAAACTGAAACAGCTGACGTTTTCTACCAAAAACTGCTTCAGAAGAAGAAAACACATCAAAATGGTAGAATTTAGTAAAAGTATGCAAAGAAGACCAAGTTGCTGCTTTGCAAATCTGATCAACCGAAGCTTCATTCCTAAATGCCCAGGAAGTAGAGACTGACCTAGTCGAATGAGCTGTAATCCTTTGAGGCGGAGTTCTACCGACTCAATATAAGCATGATGAATCAAAGACTTTAACCAAGATGCCAAAGAAATGGCAGAAGCCTTCTGACCTTTCCTAGAACCAGAAAAGATAACAAATAGACTAGAAGTCTTTCGGAAATCTTTAGTAGCTTCAACATAATATTTCAAAGCTCTAAGTACATCCAAAGAATGCAACGATCTTTCCTTAGAGTTCTTACGATTAGGACACAAAGAAGGAACCACAATTTCTCTACTAATGTTGTTAGAATTCACAACCTTAGGTAAAAATGTAAATGAAGTTCGCAACACTGCCTTATCCTGATGAAAAATCAGAAAAGGAGACTCACAAGAAAGAGCAGATAATTCAGAAACTCTTCTAGCAGAAGAGATGGCCAAAAGAAACAAAACTTTCCAAGAAAGTAATTTAATATCCAGCGAATGCATAGGTTCAAACGGAGGAGCTTGAAGAGCCCCCAGAACCAAATTCAAACTCCAAGGAGGAGAGATTGACTTAATGACAGGTTTTATACGAACCAAAGCCTGTACAAAACAATGAATATCAGGAAGATTATCAATCTTTCTGTAAAAAAGAACAGAAAGAGCAGAGATTTGTCCTTTCAAGGAACTTGCAGACAAACCTTTATCCAAACCATCCTGAAGAAACTGTAAAATTCTAGGGATTATAAAAGAATGCCAAGAAAAATGATGAGAACACCAAGAAATGTAAGTCTTCCAGACTCGATAATATATCTTCCTAGAAACAGATTTACGAGCCTGTAACATAGTATTAATTACGGAGTCAGAGAAACCTCTATGACTGAGAATCAAGCGTTCAATCTCCATACCTTCAAATTTAAGGATTTGAGATCCTGATGGAAAAAAGGACCTTGCGATAGGAGGTCTGGTCTTAACGGAAGAGTCCACGGTTGGCAAATAGCCATCCGGACAAGATCCGCATACCAAAACCTGTGAGGCCATGCTGGAGCTACCAGCAGAACAAACGAACACTCCTTTAGAATCTTGGAAATCACTCTTGGAAGAAGAACTAGAGGAGGAAAGATATAGGCAGGATGATACTTCCAAGGAAGTGACAATGCATCCACTGCTTCCGCCTGAGGATCCCTGGATCTGGACAGATACCTGGGAAGCTTCTTGTTTAGATGAGAAGCCATCAGATCTATTTCTGGAAGTCCCCACATTTGAACAATCTGAAGAAATACCTCTGGGTGAAGAGACCATTCGCCCGGATGTAACGTTTGGCGACTGAGATAATCCGCTTCCCAATTGTCTATACCTGGGATATGAACCGCAGAAATTAGACAGGAGCTGGATTCCGCCCATACCAGTATTCGAGATACTTCTTTCATAGCCAGAGGACTGTGAGTGCCTCCTTGATGATTGACATATGCCACGGTTGTGACATTGTCCGTCTGAAAACAAATGAACGACTCTCTCTTTAGAAGAGGCCATGACTGAAGAGCTCTGAAAATTGCACGGAGTTCCAAAATGTTGATTGGTAATCTCACCTCCTGAGATTCCCAAACCCCTTGTGCTGTCAGAGACCCCCATACAGCTCCCCAACCTGTCAGACTTGCATCTGTTGAAATCACAGTCCAGGTGGGAAAAACAAAAGAAGCCCCCTGAACTAAACGATGGTGGTCTGTCCACCACGTCAGAGAGTGTCGTACAATCTGTTTTAAAGATATTGAGATATCTTTGTATAATCCCTGCACCACTGGTTCAGCATACAGAGCTGAAGAGGTCGCATGTGAAAACGAGCAAAGGGGATCGCGTCCGATGCAGCAGTCATAAGACCTAGAATTTCCATGCATAAGGCTACCGAAGGGAAAGATTGAGACTGAAGTTTTCTACAAGCTGAAACCAATTTTAGGCGTCTCTTGTCTGTCAGAGACAGAGTCATGGACACTGAATCTATCTGGAAACCTAAAAAGTTTACCCTTGTCTGAGGAATCAATGAACTTTTTGGTTAATTGATCCTCCAACCATGTTCTCGAAGAAACAATACAAGTCGATTCGTATGAGATTCTGCAGAATGTAAAGACTGAGCAAGTACCAAGATATCGTCCAAATAAGGAAATACCACAATACCCTGTTCTCCGATTACAGAGAGAAGGGCACCGAGAACCTTTGTAAAAATCCTTGGAGCTGTTGCTAGGACAAACGGCAGAGCCACAAACTGGTAATGCTTGTCTAGGAAAGAGAATCTCAGAAACTGATAGTGATCTGGATGAATCGGAATATGCAGATATGCATCCTGTAAATCTATTGTGGACATATAATGCCCTTGCTGAACAAAAGGCAGAATAGTCCTTAGTTACCATTTTGAATGTTGGTATCCTTACATAATGATTCAATATTTTTAAATCCAGAACTGGTCTGAAGGAATTCTCCTTCTTTGGTACAATGAAAAGATTTGAGTAAAACCCCAGCCCCTGTTCCAGAACTGGAACTGGCATAATTACTCCAGCCAACTCTAGATCTGAAACACATTTCAGAAATGCTTGAGCCTTCACTGGATTTACTAGGACACGGGAAAGAAAAAATCTTCTTGCAGGAGGCCTTATCTTGAAGCCTATTCTGTACTCTTGTGAAACAATGTTCTGAATCCAAAGATTGTGAATCGAATTGATCCAAATTTCTTTGAAAAATCGTAATCTGCCCCCTACCAGCTGAGCTGGAATGAGGGCCGCACCTTCATGTTGACTTGGGAGCTGGCTTTGGCTTTCTAAAAGGCTTGGATTTATTCCAGACTGGAGATGATTTCCAAACTGATACTGCTCCTGTAGGGGAAGGATCAGGCTTTTGTTCCTTATTGTGACGAAAGGAACGAAAACGATTAGTAGACCTAAATTTACCTTTAGGTTTTTTATCCTGTGGTAAAAAAGTTCCTTTCCCCCCAGTAACAGTTGAGATATAAGAATCCAACTGAGAACCGAATAATTTATTACCCTGGAAAGAAAGGGATAGCAAAGTTGACTTAGAAGACATATCAGCATTCCAAGTTTTAAGCCATAAAGCTCTTCTAGCTAAAATAGCTAGAGACATATACCTGACATCAACCCTAATGATATCAAAGATGGCATCACAAATAAAATTATTAGCATGTTGAAGAAGATTAACAATGCTATGAGAATTATGATCTGTTACTTGTTGCGCTAAAGCTTCCAACCAAAAAGTTGAAGCTGCAGCAACATCCGCTAAAGATATAGCAGGTCTAAGAAGATTACCTGAACACAAGTAAGCTTTTCTTAGAAAGGATTCAATTTTCCTATCTAAAGGATCTTTAAAGGAAGTACTATCTGCCGTAGGAATAGTAGTACGTTTAGCAAGAGAAGAGATAGCCCCATCAACCTTAGGGATTTTGTCCCAAAACTCTAATCTGTCAGATGGCACAGGATATAATTGCTTAAAACGTTTAGAAGGAGTGAATGAATTACCCACATTATTCCATTCCCTGGAAATTACTTCAGAAATAGCATCAGGGACAGGAAAAACTTCTGGAATAACTACAGGAGATTTAAAAACCTTATTTAAACGTTTAGATTTAGTATCAAGAGGACCAGATTCCTCTATTTCTAATGCAATTAAGACTTCTTTAAGTAAAGAACGAATAAATTCCATTTTGAATAAATATGAAGATTTATCAGCATCAACCTCTGAAACTGAATCCTCTGAACCAGAGGAAACATTATCAGAATGATGATGTTCATTTAAAAATTCATCTGAAAAATGAGAAGTTTTAAAAGACCTTTTACGTTTACTAGAAGGAGGAATAACAGACATAGCCTTCTTAATGGATTTAGAAACAAAATCTCTTATGTTAACAGGAACACTCTGAGTATTAGATGTTGATGGAACAGCAACAGGTAATGTAACATTACTAAAGGAAATATCTGCATTAACAAGTTTGTCATGACATTCATTACAAACAACAGCTGCAGGAACAGATACCACAAGTTTACAGCAAATACACTTAACTTTGGTAGATCCAACATCAGGCAGCGATTTTCCAGAAGTATCTTCTGATTCAGGGTCAATCTGAGACATCTTGCAATATGTAATAGAAAAAACAACATATAAAGCAAAATTGATCAAATTCCTTAAATGACAGTTTCAGGAATGGGAAAAAATGCCAGTGAACAAGCTTCTAGCAACCAGAAGCAAATAAACAATGAGACTTAAATAATGTGGAGACAATAATGACGCCCATATTTTTTAGCGCCACAAAAAACGCCCACATTATTTGGCGCCTAAATGCTTTTAGCGCCAAAAATGACGCCACATCCGGTAACGCTGACACTTTTGGCGCAAAAACGTCAAAAATGATGCAACTTCCGGTGACAAGAACGACGCCGGAAATAAAGAATTTTTTGCGCCAAAAAAGTCTGCGCCAAGAATGACGCAATAAAATGAAGCATTTTCAGCCCCCGCGAGCCTAACAGCCCACAGGGAAAAAAGTCAAATTTTAAGGTAAGAAAAAAATTGATTATTCAAATGCATTATCCCAAATAATGAAACTGACTGTCTGAAATAAGGAATATTGAACATCCTGAATCAAGGCAAATAAATATTTAAACACATATATTTAGAACTTTTATATAAAGTGCCCAACCATAGCTTAGAGTGTCACAAAAAATAAGACTTACTTACCCCAGGACACTCATCTACATGTAGTAGAAAGCCAAACCAGTACTGAAACGAGAATCAGTAGAGGTAATGTTATATATAAGAGTATATCGTCGATCTGAAAAGGGAGGTAAGAGATGAATCTCTATGACCGATAATAGAGAACCTATGAAATAGACCCCGTAGAAGCAGATCATTGAATTCAAATAGGCAATACTCTCTTCACATCCCTCTGACATTCACTGCACGCTGAGAGGAAAACCGGGCTCCAACCTGCTGCGGAGCGCATATCAACGTAGAATCTAGCACAAATTTACTTCACCACCTACACAGGAGGCAAAGTTTGTATAACTGATTTGTGGGTGTGGTCAGGGGTGTATTTGTAGGCATTTTGAGGTTTGAGAAACTTTGCCCCTCCTGGTAGGAATGTATATCCCATACGTCCCTAGCTCATGGACTCTTGCTAATATGAAAGAAATGAATTTATCAGGTAAGTTCTTACATAAATTATGTTGTCCTATCAAAATTGCACATCATTCCATAAAATACCTGGGTATCTTGCTAATTACATGAAAGAAAAGACAATATCCTTGGAATCCTAACCTTACTCCACGAGTAACCCTTGGATTCACACCAACAAAGATATTTCCGCCATATCTTATGGTAAATTTTCCTGGTGACAGGCTTCCTGGCCTGTATCAGAGTGTCTATAACTGAATCAGAGAAACCACGCTTAGCTAGAATTAAGCGTTCAATCTCCAAGCAGTCAGTTGCAGAGAAACTAGATTTGGATGCTTGAAAGGACCTTGAATTAGAAGATCCTGCCTCGATGGCAGTTTCCATGGTGGGACCGATGACATGTCCACTAGGTCTGCATACCAAGTCCTGCGTGGCCACGCAGGCGCTATCAGAATTACCGAAGCCTTCTCCTGCTTGATTCTGGCTACTAGCCGAGGGAGAAGAGGAAACAGTGGCAAGACATAAGCTAGATTGAATGACCAAGGCGCTGTTAATGCGTCTATCAACGCCGCCTTGGGATCCCTGGATCTGGATCCGTAAAGGGGAAGTTTGGTGTTCTGACGGGACACCATCAGATCCAATTCTGGAATGCCCCATAGTTGGGTCAGCTGAGCAAAATCCTCCGGGTGGAGTTCCCACTCCCCCGGATGGAACATCTGACGACTCAGAAAATCCGCCTCCCAGTTGTCTACCCCTGGGATGTGAATTGCCGATAGATGGCAGGAGTGATCCTCCGCCCATTTGATAATCTTGGATACTTCCTTCATCGCTAGGGAACTTTTTGTTCCTCCTTGATGATTGATGTACGCTACAGTCGTGATGTTGTCCGACTGAAATCTGATGAATTTGGCCTCTGCTAGTTGAGGCCACGCCTGGAGCGTATTGAATATCGCTCTCAGCTCCAAAATGTTTATCGGGAGAAGAGATTCTTCCAGAGAACATAGCCCCTGAGCCTTCAGGGAGTTCCAGACCGCACCCCAGCCTAACAGACTGGCATCGGTCGTGACAATGATACACTCCGGTCTGCGGAAACTCATTCCCTGAGACAGGTGATCTTGAGACAACCACCAGAGAAGAGAGTCTCTGGTTTTCTGGTCCATTAGAATTTGAGGAAACAAATCTGCGTAATCTCCATTCCACTGTTTGAGCATGCACAGCTGCAGTGGTCTGAGATGGATTTGGGCAAAAGGGACTACGTCCATTGCCGCAACCATTAACCCAATTACTTCCATGCATTGAGCCACGGAAGGCCGAGGAATGGAATGAAGAACTCGGCAAGTATTCAACAGTTTTGACTTCCTGACCTCTGTCAGAAACATTTTCATTTCTACCGAGTCTATTAATGTTCCCAGAAAGGGAACCCTTGTGAGCGGGGACAGAGAACTCTTTTCTACGTTCACCTTCCACCCGTGAGACCTTAGAAAGGCCAGAACGATGTCCGTATGAGCCTTGGCTCTGTGAAAGGACGACGCCTGTATTAATATGTCGTCTAGGTAAGGTGCTACTGCAATGCCCCGCGGTCTTAGTACCGCTAGAAGGGACTCTAGCACCTTTGTGAAAATTCTGGGAGCGGTGGCCAACCCGAAAGGAAGGGCCACGAACTGGTAATGTTTGTCCAGAAAGGAGAACCTTAGGAACTGATGGTGATCTTTGTGGATAGGAATATGTATACACGCATCCTTTAGATCCACGGTAGCCATATATTGACCCTCCTGGATCATCGGCAAGATTTTCCGAATGGTTTCCATCTTGAAGGACGGAACTCTTAGGAATTTGTTTAGAATTTTTAGGTCCAGGATTGGCCTGAAAGTTCCCTCCTTTTTGGGAACTACGAACAGGTTTGAGTAAAAACCCAGTCCTTGTTCTGCAATAGGAACTGGGTGTATCACTCCCATTTTTAGAAGATCTTCTACACAGCGTAAGAACGCCTGTTTCTTTATTTGGTCTGAAGACAAATGAGACATGTGGAACCTTCCCCTTGGGGGAGAATCCTTGAATACTAGAAGGTACCACTGAGCAACTATTTCTAATGCCCAGGGATCTGGAACATCTCTTGCCCAAGCCTGAGCGAAGAGAGAAAGTCTGCCCCCTACTAGATCCGATCCCGGATCGGGGGCTACCCCTTCATGCTGTCTTGGTAGAAGGAGCAGGCTTCTTGGCCTGTTTACCCTTATTCCAGCCCTGCAAGGGTTTCCAGGTTGCTTTGCGGCAGCAGAGGTTGTGGCAGGTCCGCTCCGGAAGTTGCGAAAGGAGCGAAAATTAGCCTTGTTTTTAGCCTTAAACGGCCTATCTTGTGGAAGGGCATGGCCCTTGCCCCCAGTGATATCTGAAATAATTTCTTTCAGCTCTGGGCCAAATAGGGTTTTCCCCTTGAAGGGAATATTTAGCAGTTTCGTTTTGGACGACACATCGGCCAACCATGATTTGAGCCAAAGCGCTCTTCGTGCCATGATGGCAAAACCTGAGTTTTTCGCCGCTAGCTTAGCTAATTGGAAAGTGGCATCAGTGATAAAAGAATTAGCCAGCTTTAGAGCATGAATTCTATCCATGACCTCATCGTATGAAGTCTCCCTCTGGAGCGACTTTTTTTTTTTTATCCATAGGATCTTTGAAAGCACAACTGTCCTCTATTGGTATGGTTGTACGCTTAGCAAGTGTTGAAACAGCCCCCTCTACCTTAGGGACCGTCTGCCACGCGTCCCGCCTGGGGTCATTTATGGGGAACATTTTCTTAAAGATAGGTGGGGGAACAAAGGGTACACCTGGTCTCTCCCACTCCTTAGTCACAATATCCGCCACCCTCTTTGGGATCGGAAATGCCTCAGTGTATACAGGGACCTCTAAAAACCTGTCCATTTTACACAATTTTTCAGGGACCACCATGGGGTCATAATCATCCAGCGTAGCTAAAACCTCCTTAAGCAGGACGCGGAGGTGTTCCAGCTTAAATTTAAACGCTAAGGAATCTGACTCTGCCTGCTGAGAAACTTTTCCTGTGTCAGAAATTTCTCCCTCAGACAGACCGTCCCTCACTGCTACTTCTGAGTTTTGTGAGGGTACTACAGATAAATTATCCAAAGCTTCAGATTGCTCATCCTCTGTATTTAAAACTGAGCTATCGCACTTTTTTGGAAAAACTGGCCGTTTGGATAAAAATGCTGCAAGAGAATTATCCATTACTGTTGCTAATTGTTGTAAAGTAATAGGGGCCAATGCGCTAGAGGTACTAGGCATCGCTTGCGCGGGCGTAACTGGTGTAGACACATGGGGGGGAGGAAGAATGACTATCCTCATTACCCTCCGTTAAGGAATCATCTTGGGCTGCATTTTTAATTGTCATTGGATGATCTTTAAAATGCTTAGATGTTTTGGCACACTTTAAACATAAAGGCAATGGGGGTACTGCCATGGCTTTTGAACATAAAGAACAAGGTCTATCTGAAGGCTCAGACATGTTTGACAGACTCAGACAACAGTAAAATATTGAAAAAAATCACTTTTTGAAAAAACGTTACTGTCTCTTTTTTACCAAATCATCAAAAAACATCCGATCTTAATGAAATTTTCACCACATGATCCTAATGCTTTGAAATGATTGCACACACATTTTCAAATCAATTAACCCCTTATTGCCCAAACCGGAGCAAAATGAAGTAAATAACCGGTTTAACCCACTACAGTATGATGCCACAGTCTTTGCTGTGGCTTTACCTTCCTTTAGGGTTATTAGCAGAAGAAAAATAAGCCTCCCTGAAGTCCTCTGTACTCTTAAGGCTCTACACGTGAAGCTGCATGAAGCTAACTTGCAAATCAACTGCGCAACTGAGGCGCGAAAATGAGGCCCCCTCCCTCTTCATTCCAGAGTTATGGGGCCTTCTTGAGTCAAATTAGGTGTCTTTCAATATGCCAGGCGTAATAAAAACCACAAAAGTGTTAACGTTTAAAACGCTTGATAAATACCAGATTACCCTAATAAAGTAATCGATTTAGCCCATCACAGTGTCTACCAGTATTTAAGCCCTTAACTGAAGCCATCATTCTATACTGTGTCTCAGAAAATGGCTTACCTTCCCTCATGGGATTTCTGTCAGTCTTCTAGCACTACCAAGTCTTGTTAGAAAAAAAATGACTGAGCATACCTTAAGCAGTATAAGCCTGCAAACTGTTCCCCCCAACTGAAGTTCTCCGGTACTCAACAGTCCTGTGTGGGAACAGCCATGGATTTTAGTTACAACATGCTAAAATCTTTTTCCTCTCAGCAGAAATCTTCATCATTTTCTGCCTCAGAGTAAATAGTACAAACAGGCACTATTTTAAAATAAACTCTTGATTGAAGAAATAAAACTACAAATCTAACACCACATACTCTTTACCACCCCCGTGGAGATGCTACTTGTTAGAGCGGCAAAGAGAATGACTGGGGGGGCGGAGCCTGAGGGGAGCTATATGGACAGCTTTGCTGTGTGCTCTCTTTGCCACTTCCTGTAGGGATTGAGAATATCCCACAAGGATGAATCCGTGGACTGAATACACCAAGTAAGAGAAATACCTGCCTTAAAATGACAGGACGGGCCGTGGACTGGATACACCACAAGAGAAATACATTTATCAGGTAAGCATAAATTGTGTTTTCTCTTGTAAGGTGTATCCAGTCCACGGATCATCCATTACTTGTGGGATACCAATACCAAAGCTAAAGTACACGGATGAAGGGAGGGACAAGGCAGGTACTTAAACGGAAGGTACCACTGCCTGTAAAACCCTTCTCCCAAAAATAGCCTTCGAAGAAGCAAAAGTATCAAATTTGTAGAATTTTGAAAAAGTATGAAGCGAAGACCAAGTCGCAGCCTTGCAAATCTGTTCAACAGAAGCCTCATTTTTAAAGGCCCATGTGGAAGCCACAGCTCTAGTAGAATGAGCTGTAATCCTTTCTGGAGGCTGCTGGCCAGCAGTCTCATAGGCTAAGCGGATTATGCTTCTTAGCCAAAAAGAAAGAGGTTGCCGAAGCCTTTTGACCTCTCCTCTGTCCAGAGTAGACAACAAACAAAGCAGATGTTTGACGAAAATCTTTAGTAGCTTGTAAGTAAAACTTTAAAGCACGAACCACGTCCAGATTGTGTAATAGACGTTCCTTCTTTGAAGAAGGATTAGGACACAAAGACGGAACAACAATCTCTTGATTGATATTCTTATTAGATACCACCTTAGGTAAAAACCCAGGTTTGGTACGCAGAACTACCTTACCTGCATGGAAGATCAGATAAGGAGAATCACATTGTAAGGCAGATAACTCGGAAACTCTACGAGCCGAGGAAATAGCTACCAAAAAAATCTATTGAATGAAGAGGTTCAAACGGAACCCCCTGAAGAACTTTAAGAACCAAATTTAAGCTCCAAGGTGGAGCAACAGGTTTAAACACAGGCTTGATTCTAACTAAAGCCTGACAAAATGCCTGAACGTCTGGGACATCCGCCAGACGCTTGTGCAAAAGAATAGATAGCGCAGAAATCTGTCCCTTTAAGGAACTAGCTGACAATCCTTTCTCCAATCCTTCTTAGAGAAAAGAAAATCCTGGGAATCCTGACCTTACTCCATGAGTAGCCCTTGGATTCACACCAATAAAGATTTACGCCATATCTTATGATAGATTTTCCTGGCGACAGGCTTTCATGCCTGAATTAAGGTATCAATGACTGACTCTGAGAAACCAGACTTTGATAAAATCAAGCGTTCAATCTCCAGGCAGTCAGCCTCAGAGAAATTAGATTTGGATGGTTGAAAGGACCTTGAAGTAGAAGGTCCTGTCTCAGCGGCAGAGTCCATGGTGGAAAAGATGACATGTCCACCAGATCTGCATACCAAGTCCTGCGTGGCCATGCAGGCGCTATAAAGATCACAGATGCTCTCTCCTGCTTGATTTTGGCAATCAGACGAGGGAGCAGAGGAAACGGTGGAAACACATAAGCCAGGTTGAAGGACCACGGCGCTGCTAGAGCATCTATCAGCGTTGCCTTGGGGTCCCTGGACCTGGATCCGTAACAAGGAAGCTTGGCGTTCTGGCGAGATGCCATGAGATCCAGTTCTGGTTTGCCCCAACAATGAACCAATTGTGCAAACACCTCCGGATGGAGTTCCCACTCCCCAAGATGAAAAGTCTGTCGACTTAGAAAATCCGCCTCCCAGTTCTCTACACCTGGGATATGGATAGCTGATAGATGGCAAGAGTGAATCTCTGCCCAGCGAATTATCTTTGAGACTTCTAACATTGCTAGGGAACTCCTTGTTCCCCCTTGATGGTTGATGTAAGCCACAGTCGTGATGTTGTCCGACTGAAATCTGATGAACCTTATTGTCGCTAGCTGAGGCCAAGCCTGAAGAGCATTGAATATCGCTCTTAGTTCCAGAATGTTTATTGGAAGGAGTGACTCCTCCTGAGTCCACAATCCCTGAGCCTTCAGGGAGTTCCAGACTGCACCCCAACCTACAAGGCTGGTATCTGTCGTTACAATTGTCCAATCTGGCCTGCGCAAGGTCATACCTTTGGACAGATGGACCCGAGATAGCCACCAGAGAAGAGAATCCCTGGTCTCTTGATCCAGATTTAGTAGAGGGGACAAATCTGTGTAATCCCCATTCCACTGACTGAGCATGCAGAGTTGCAGCGGTCTGAGATGTAGGCGTGCAAACGGCACTATGTCCATTGCCGCTACCATTAAGCCTATTACTTCCATGCACTGAGCCACCGAAGGGCGAGGAATGGAATAAAGAACACGGCAGGAATTTAGAAGTTTTGATAACCTGGACTCCGTCAGGTAAATTTTCATTTCTACAGAATCTATCAGAGTCCCTAGGAAGGAAACTCTTGTGAGGGGGGGATAGAGAACTCATTTCCTCGTTCACCTTCCACCCATGCGACCTCAGAAATGACAACATTATGTCCGTATGAGACTTGGCAATTTGGAAGTTTGACGCCTGAATCAGGATGTCGTCTAAATAAGGGGCCACTGCTATGCCCCGCGGCCTTAGGACCGCCAGAAGCGACCCCTAGAACATTCGTAAAAATTATTGGGGCTGTAGCTAACCCAAAGGGAAGAGCTACAAACTGGTAATGCCTGTCTAGGAAGGCAAACCTGAGAAACCGATGATCTTTGTGTATAGGAATGTGAAGATAAGCATCCTTTAAATCCACTGTAGTCATGTATTGACCCTCCAGGATCATAGGTAGGATGGTAGGAATAGTCTCCATCTTGAATGATGGAACTCTGAGGAATTTGTTTAAGATCTTTAGATCCAAAATTGGTCTGAAGGTTCCCTCTTTTTTGGGAACTACAAACAGATTTGAGTAAAATCCCTGTCCCTGTTCCTCCTTTGGAACTGGATGGATCACTCCCATAACTAGGAGGTCTTGTACACAGTGTAAGAATGCCTCTCTCTTTATCTGGTTTGCAGATAATTGTGAAAGGTAAAATCTCCCTTTTGGGGGGGAAGCCTTGAAGTCCAGAAGATATCCCTGGGATATAATTTCCAACGCCCAGGGATCCTGGACATCTCTTGCCCACGCCTGGGCGAAAAGCGAAAGTCTGCCCCTACTAGATCCGTTACCGGATAGGGGGCCGTTCCTTCATGCTGTCTTAGAGGCAGCAGCAGGCTTTTTGGCCTGTTTACCCTTGTTCCAGGTCTGGTTAGGTCTCCAGACCATCTTGGACTGAGCAAAAGTTCCCTCTTGTTTTGCATTAGAGGAAGTTGATGCCGCACTTGCCATGAAGTTTCGAAAGGCACGAAAATTAGACTGTTTGGCCCTTGATTTGGACCTATCCTGAGGAAGGGCATGACCTTTTCCTCCAGTGATATCAGCAATAATCTCCTTCAAACCAGGCCCGAATAGGGTCTGCCCCTTGAAGGGAATGTTAAGCAGCTTAGACTTTGAAGTAACGTCAGCTGACCATGATTTAAGCCATAGCGCTCTGCGCGCCTGGATAGCAAAACCAGAATTCTTAGCCGTTAGTTTAGTCAAATGAACAATGGCATCAGAAACAAAAGAATTGGCTAGCTTAAGTGCTCTAAGCTTTTCAAGTATGTCATCCAATGGAGTCGCTACCTGTAAAGCCTCTTCCAGAGACTCAAACCAGAACGCCGCAGCAGCGACAGGAGCAATGCATGCAAGGGGCTGTAGGATAAAACCTTGTTGAATAAACATTTTCTTAAGGTAACCCTCTAACTTTTTATCCATTGGATCTAAGAAAGCACAACTGCCCTCGAAAGGGATAGTAGTACGCTTTGCTAGAGTAGAAACTGCTCCCTCCACCTTAGGAACTGTCTGCCATAAGTCCCGTGTGGTGGCGTCTATTGGAAACATTTTTCTAAAAATAGGAGGGGGAGAGAACGGCACACCTGGTCTATCCCATTCCTTAGTAATAATTTCTGTAAACCTTTTAGGTATTGGAAAAACATCAGTGCACACTAGTACTGCATAGAATTTATCCAGTCTACACAATTTCTCTGGCACTGCAATTGTATCACAGTCATTCAGAGCAGCTAAAACCTCCCTGAGTAACACGCGGAGGTGTTCAAGCTTAAATTTAAATGTAGAGATATCAGAATCAGGTTGCATCATCTTCCCTGAGTCAGAAACATCACCCACAGAAAGAAGCTCTCCTTCTTCAGCTTCTGCATATTGTGAGGCAGTATCAGACATAGCTCTTAAATTGTCAGTATGCTCTGTATTTCGTCTAACTCCAGAGCTATCTCGCTTTCCTCTAAATTCAGATAGTCTGGCTAATACCGCTGACAGTGTATTATCCATGACTGCCGCCATGTCTTGTAAGGTAAACGCTATGGGCGCCTTAGATGTACTTGGCGCCATTTGAGCGTGAGTCCCTTGAGCGGGAGTCAAAGGATCTGACACGTGGGGAGAGTTAGTCGGCATAACTTCCCCTTCGTCAGATTCCTCTGGTGATAAATTTTTTAAAAGACAGAATATGATCTTTATTGCTTAAAATGAAATCAGTACATTTGGTACACATACTAAGAGGGGGTTCCACAATGGCTTTTAAACATAATGAACAAGGAGTTTCCTCTATGTCAGACATGTTTGTACAGACTAGCAATGAGACTAGCAAGCTTGGAAAACACTTTAAATCAAGTTAACAAGCAAATATAAGAAACGGTACTGTGCCTTTAAGAGAAACAAATTTTGTCAGAATTTGAAAAACAGTGAAAAAAGGCAGTAAATCAAACGAATTTTTTACAGTGTGTATAATAAGCTAACAGAGCATTGCACCCACTTGCAAATGGATGATTAACCCCTTAGTTAAAAAAACGGATCAAAAAAACGATAGACGTTTTTTAACAGTCACACCAAACTGCCACAGCCTTGCTGTAGGCCTACCTTCCCCAACAAACAATTTTGGAAAGCCTAAGAGCCCTTTAGAGATGTCCTATTGCATTCAGGGGACTCCTGGAGGAAGCTGGATGTCTCAGTCTGTAAAAGTTACTGCGCAAACAAAAAGCGCTAAATTAGGCCCCTCCCACTCATAGTAACACAGTGGAAAGCCTCAGGAAACTGTTTCTAGGCAAATTTAAGCCAGCCATGTGGAAAAAACTAGGCCAGAATAAAGTTTTATCACCGAAGTATATATAAAAACGTTTAAACATGCCAGCAAACGTTTTATATTGTAAATATAAAAGAGTATTACCTCAGAAAGTAAGCATGATACCAGTCGCTATTAAATCACTGTATTAAGGCTTACCTTACATAAATTTGGCATCAGCAGCATTTTCTAGCATTCACATCTTCTAGAAAAAACAGAATTTATGTTTACCTGATAAATTACTTTCTCCAACGGTGTGTCCGGTCCACGGCGTCATCCTTACTTGTGGGATATTCTCTTCCCCAACAGGAAATGGCAAAGAGCCCAGCAAAGCTGGTCACATGATCCCTCCTAGGCTCCGCCTACCCCAGTCATTCGACCGACGTTAAGGAGGAATATTTGCATAGGAGAAACCATATGGTACCGTGGTGACTGTAGTTAAAGAAAATAAAACATCAGACCTGATTAAAAAAACCAGGGCGGGCCGTGGACCGGACACACCGTTGGAGAAAGTAATTTATCAGGTAAACATAAATTCTGTTTTCTCCAACATAGGTGTGTCCGGTCCACGGCGTCATCCTTACTTGTGGGAACCAATACCAAAGCTTTAGGACACGGATGAAGGGAGGGAGCAAATCAGGTCACCTAAATGGAAGGCACCACGGCTTGCAAAACCTTTCTCCCAAAAATAGCCTCAGAAGAAGCAAAAGTATCAAACTTGTAAAATTTGGTAAAAGTGTGCAGTGAAGACCAAGTCGCTGCCCTACATATCTGATCAACAGAAGCCTCGTTCTTGAAGGCCCATGTGGAAGCCACAGCCCTAGTGGAATGAGCTGTGATTCTTTCGGGAGGCTGCCGTCCGGCAGTCTCGTAAGCCAATCTGATGATGCTTTTAATCCAAAAAGAGAGAGAGGTAGAAGTTGCTTTTTGACCTCTCCTTTTACCGGAATAAACAACAAACAAGGAAGATGTTTGTCTAAAATCCTTTGTAGCATCTAAATAGAATTTTAGAGCGCGAACAACCTCCAAATTGTGCAACAAACGTTCCTTCTTTGAAACTGGTTTCGGACACAGAGAAGGTACGATAATCTCCTGGTTAATGTTTTTGTTAGAAACAACTTTTGGAAGAAAACCAGGTTTAGTACGTAAAACCACCTTATCTGCATGGAACACCAGATAAGGAGGAGAACACTGCAGAGCAGATAATTCTGAAACTCTTCTAGCAGAAGAAATTGCAACTAAAAACAAAACTTTCCAAGATAATAACTTAATATCAACGGAATGTAAGGGTTCAAACGGAACCCCCTGAAGAACTGAAAGAACTAAATTGAGACTCCAAGGAGGAGTCAAAGGTTTGTAAACAGGCTTAATTCTAACCAGAGCCTGAACAAAGGCTTGAACATCTGGCACAGCTGCCAGCTTTTTGTGAAGTAACACAGACAAGGCAGAAATCTGTCCCTTCAAGGAACTTGCAGATAATCCTTTTTCCAATCCTTCTTGAAGGAAGGATAAAATCTTAGGAATCTTAACCTTGTCCCAAGGGAATCCTTTAGATTCACACCAACAGATATATTTTTTCCAAATTTTGTGGTAAATCTTTCTAGTTACAGGCTTTCTGGCCTGAACAAGAGTATCGATAACAGAATCTGAGAACCCTCGCTTCGATAAGATCAAGCGTTCAATCTCCAAGCAGTCAGCTGGAGTGAAACCAGATTCGGATGTTCGAACGGACCCTGAACAAGAAGGTCTCGTCTCAAAGGTAGCTTCCAAGGTGGAGCCGATGACATATTCACCAGATCTGCATACCAAGTCCTGCGTGGCCACGCAGGAGCTATCAAGATCACCGACGCCCTCTCCTGATTGATCCTGGCTACCAGCCTGGGGATGAGAGGAAACGGCGGGAACACATAAGCTAGTTTGAAGGTCCAAGGTGCTACTAGTGCATCCACTAGAGCCGCCTTGGGATCCCTGGATCTGGACCCGTAGCAAGGAACTTTGAAGTTCTGACGAGAGGCCATCAGATCCATGTCTGGAATGCCCCACAGCTGAGTGACTTGGGCAAAGATTTCCGGATGGAGTTCCCACTCCCCCGGATGCAATGTCTGACGACTCAGAAAATCCGCTTCCCAATTTTCCACTCCTGGGATGTGGATAGCAGACAGGTGGCAGGAGTGAGACTCCGCCCATAGAATGATTTTGGTCACTTCTTCCATCGCTAGGGAACTCCTTGTTCCCCCCTGATGGTTGATGTACGCAACAGTTGTCATGTTGTCTGATTGAAACCGTATGAACTTGGCCCTCGCTAGCTGAGGCCAAGCCTTGAGAGCATTGAATATCGCTCTCAGTTCCAGAATATTTATCGGTAGAAGAGATTCTTCCCGAGACCAAAGACCCTGAGCTTTCAGGGATCCCCAGACCGCGCCCCAGCCCATCAGACTGGCGTCGGTCGTGACAATGACCCACTCTGGTCTGCGGAATGTCATCCCTTGTGACAGGTTGTCCAGGGACAGCCACCAACGGAGTGAGTCTCTGGTCCTCTGATTTACTTGTATCTTCGGAGACAAGTCTGTATAGTCCCCATTCCACTGACTGAGCATGCACAGTTGTAATGGTCTTAGATGAATGCGCGCAAAAGGAACTATGTCCATTGCCGCTACCATCAACCCGATAACTTCCATGCACTGAGCTATGGAAGGAAGAGGAACGGAATGAAGTATCCGACAAGAGTCTAGAAGTTTTGTTTTTCTGGCCTCTGTCAGAAAAATCCTCATTTCTAAGGAGTCTATTATTGTTCCCAAGAAGGGAACCCTTGTTGACGGAGATAGAGAACTCTTTTCCACGTTCACTTTCCATCCGTGAGATCTGAGAAAGGCCAGGACAATGTCCGTGTGAGCCTTTGCTTGAGGAAGGGACGACGCTTGAATCAGAATGTCGTCCAAGTAAGGTACTACAGAAATGCCCCTTGGTCTTAGCACAGCTAGAAGGGACCCTAGTACCTTTGTGAAAATCCTTGGAGCAGTGGCTAATCCGAAAGGAAGCGCCACGAACTGGTAATGCTTGTCCAGGAATGCGAACCTTAGGAACCGATGATGTTCCTTGTGGATAGGAATATGTAGATACGCATCCTTTAAATCCACCGTGGTCATGAATTGACCTTCCTGGATGGAAGGAAGAATAGTTTGAATGGTTTCCATCTTGAACGATGGAACCTTGAGAAACTTGTTTAAGATCTTTAGATCTAAGATTGGTCTGAACGTTCCCTCTTTTTTGGGAACTATGAACAGATTGGAGTAGAACCCCATCCCTTGTTCTCTTAATGGAACAGGATGAATCACTCCCATTTTTAACAGGTCTTCTACACAATGTAAGAATGCCTGTCTTTTTATGTGGTCTGAAGACAACTGAGACCTGTGGAACCTCCCCCTTGGGGGAAGTCCCTTGAATTCCAGAAGATAACCTTGGGAGACTATTTCTAGCGCCCAAGGATCCAGAACATCTCTTGCCCAAGCCTGAGCGAAGAGAGAGAGTCTGCCCCCCACCAGATCCGGTCCCGGATCGGGGGCCAACATTTCATGCTGTCTTGGTAGCAGTGGCAGGTTTCTTGGCCTGCTTTCCCTTGTTCCAGCCTTGCATTGGTCTCCAAGCTGGCTTGGCTTGAGAAGTATTACCCTCTTGCTTAGAGGACGTAGCACTTTGGGCTGGTCCGTTTCTACGAAAGGGACGAAAATTAGGTTTATTTTTTGCCTTGAAAGGCCGATCCTGAGGAAGGGCGTGGCCCTTACCCCCAGTGATATCAGAGATAATCTCTTTCAAGTCAGGGCCAAACAGCGTTTTCCCCTTGAAAGGAATGTTAAGTAGCTTGTTCTTGGAAGACGCATCAGCCGACCAAGATTTCAACCAAAGCGCTCTGCGCGCCACAATAGCAAACCCAGAATTCTTAGCCGCTAACCTAGCCAATTGCAAAGTGGCGTCTAGGGTGAAAGAATTAGCCAATTTGAGAGCATTGATTCTGTCCATAATCTCCTCATAAGGAGGAGAATCACTATCGACCGCCTTTATCAGCTCATCGAACCAGAAACATGCGGCTGTAGCGACAGGGACAATGCATGAAATTGGTTGTAGAAGGTAACCCTGCTGAACAAACATCTTTTTAAGCAAACCTTCTAATTTTTTATCCATAGGATCTTTGAAAGCACAACTATCCTCTATGGGTATAGTGGTGCGTTTGTTTAAAGTGGAAACCGCTCCCTCGACCTTGGGGACTGTCATAAGTCCTTTCTGGGGTCGACCATAGGAAACAATTTTTTAAATATGGGGGGAGGGACGAAAGGAATACCGGGCCTTTCCCATTCTTTATTAACAATGTCCGCCACCCGCTTGGGTATAGGAAAAGCTTCTGGGAGCCCCGGCACCTCTAGGAACTTGTCCATTTTACATAGTTTCTCTGGGATGACCAACTTGTCACAATCATCCAGAGTGGATAATACCTCCTTAAGCAGAATGCGGAGATGTTCCAATTTAAATTTAAATGTAATCACATCAGGTTCAGCTTGTTGAGAAATGTTCCCTGAATCAGTAATTTCTCCCTCAGACAAAACCTCCCTGGCCCCATCAGACTGGGTTAGGGGCCCTTCAGAAATATTATTATCAGCGTCGTCATGCTCTTCAGTATCTAAAACAGAGCAGTCGCGCTTACGCTGATAAGTGTTCATTTTGGCTAAAATGTTTTTGACAGAATTATCCATTACAGCCGTTAATTGTTGCATAGTAAGGAGTATTGGCGCACTAGATGTACTAGGGGCCTCCTGAGTGGGCAAGACTCGTGTAGACGAAGGAGGGAATGATGCAGTACCATGCTTACTCCCCTCACTTGAGGAATCATCTTGGGCATCATTGTCATTGTCACATAAATCACATTTATTTAAATGAATAGGAATTCTGGCTTCCCCACATTCAGAACACAGTCTATCTGGTAGTTCAGACATGTTAAACAGGCATAAACTTGATAACAAAGTACAAAAAACGTTTTAAAATAAAACCGTTACTGTCACTTTAAATTTTAAACTGAACACACTTTATTACTGCAATTGCGAAAAAACATGAAGGAATTGTTCAAAATTCACCAAATTTTCACCACAGTGTCTTAAAGCCTTAAAAGTATTGCACACCAAATTTGGAAGCTTTAACCCTTAAAATAACGGAGCCGTTTTGAACTTTAACCCCTTTACAGTCCCTGGTATCTGCTTTGCTGAGACCCAACCAAGCCCAAAGGGGAATACGATACCAAATGACGCCTTCAGAAAGTCTTTTCTAAGTATCAGAGCTCCTCTCACATGCAACTGCATGCCATGCCTCTCAAAAACAAGTGCGCAACACCGGCGCGAAAATGAGGCTCTGCCTATGCTTTGGGAAAGCCCCTAAAGAATAAGGTGTCTAAAACAGTGCCTGCCGATATTATAATATCAAAATACCCAGATAAAATGATTCCTCAAGGCTAAATATGTGTTAATAATGAATCGATTTAGCCCAGAAAAAGTCTACAGTCTTAATAAGGCCTTGTGAAGCCCTTATTTACGATCGTAATAAACATGGCTTACCGGATCCCATAGGGAAAATGACAGCTTCCAGCATTACATCGTCTTGTTAGAATGTGTCATACCTCAAGCAGCAAGAGACTGCTCACTGTTCCCCCAACTGAAGTTAATTGCTCTCAACAGTCCTGTGTGGAACAGCCATGGATTTTAGTGACGGTTGCTAAAATCATTTTCCTCATACAAACAGAAATCTTCATCACTTTTCTGTTTCTGAGTAAATAGTACATACCAGCACTATTTCAAAATAACAAACTCTTGATTGAATAATAAAAACTACAGTTAAACACTAAAAAACTCTAAGCCATCTCCGTGGAGATGTTGCCTGTACAACGGCAAAGAGAATGACTGGGGTAGGCGGAGCCTAGGAGGGATCATGTGACCAGCTTTGCTGGGCTCTTTGCCATTTCCTGTTGGGGAAGAGAATATCCCACAAGTAAGGATGACGCCGTGGACCGGACACACCTATGTTGGAGAAATCTTAACTGCACATACCTCATAGCAGGATAACCTGCACGCCATTCCCCCGCTGAAACTCTTCAGTCATGTGTGAGAACAGCAATGGATCTTAGTTACAACCTGCTAAGATCATAGAAATCACAGGCAGATTCTTCTATTTTTCTGCCTGGAACAAAATAGTACAACTCCGGTACCATTTAAAAAAATAATAAACTTTTGATTGAAGCAAAATAACAGCTACATTTCACCACTTCTCTCTTACTACCTCCATGTTTGTTGAGAGTTGCAAGAGAATGACTGGGTATGGCAGTTAGGGGAGGAGCTATATAGACAGCTCTGCTGTGGGTGCCCTCTTGCAACTTCCTGTTGGGAATGAGAATATCCCACAAGTAATGGATGATCCATGGACTGGATACACCTTACAAGAGAAAAAACGTTTTTTCTATAAACCATGCAAACGTTTTGACACTAAGTAATATGAGTATAAAATGAATATTACCCATTTTTGTAAGCATGATCCCAGTCGTTAAATCACTGCATCAGGCTTACCTCAAATATACAAGGCTCTGTCAGCATTTTCTAGACCTTATCTCTCTAGAAATAAATATACTGAACATACCTCAAAGCAGGTAATCTGCAAACCGTCCGCCCAACTGAAGTTTTCTTTCCATAATCTTCAGTTATGTGTGAGAACAGCAATGGACCTTAGTTACAAACCGCTAAGATCATCAACCTCCAGGCAGATTCTTCTTCTAATTTCTGCCTGAGAGTAAAACAGTACAACGCCGGTACCGTTTAAAAATAAACTCTTGATTGACGGTAAAAACTACACTAAGTCACCACATCTCTCTTACACTTCCTATCTTGTCGAGAGTTGCAAGAGAATGAGTGGGGGTAGCAGTTAGGGGAGGAGCTATATAGACAGCTCTGCTGTGGGTGTCCTCTTGCAACTTCCTGTTGGGAAGGAGAATATCCCACAAGTAATGGATGAACCCGTGGACTGGATACACCTTTACAAGAGAAATAAAAAATTCTTGATTGAAGAATCTAAACCAACACCTCACTTTACCTCTTCCTATCACTAACACAGGCAACGAGAATGACTTGGTTGGGGGGGGGGGGGAGAGGGAGGAGCTATTTATGCAGCTCTGCTGTGGAGCTCTTTGCCTCCTCCTGCTGACCAGGAGGCGATATCCCATAAGGATGAAATCCGTGGACTCGTCATATCTTGTAAAAGAAATCCAATTTTGTACATAGTACACGTTAACAAGAATACTTCTCTTATATAATCGTACAAATAAAATTTGCAGTAGGTCAATACAGAACGTAATTTTGTCTCTTGGTAGGTTGTCCAGATTTATCCTCTGCGAAAAATGTGAATGGTCTCCGTTCCATTGACTGAGCAAGCAAAGCTGCAATGGTCGCAGATGGAACCAAGCAAAAGGAATGATGTCCATGGAAGCAACCATCAGACCAATCACCTCCATGCTTTGAGCCACCGATGGACGAAAGGCAGACTGGAGAGAAAGACAAGAAGCAATAAGTTTGGATTTTCTGACGTCCATCAGGAAAATATTCATGGACAGGGAATCTATGATTGTCCCTAGGAAACACTCTTGAAGTTGGAACGAGATTTTTTCCCCCCCCAGATTCACCTTCCACCCGTGGGAACTTAGGGAAAACATCTCTATCAGATTTTGCTAGCTGAAAAGATGAAGCGCCACAATAATTCCCTGGGATCCCAGAACTTTAGTGAATATTCTGGGAGCTGAAGCAAACCAAAACGGAAGGGCAATAAACTGGAAATGCTTGTCCAGAAAGGCAAACCTTAGAAAAAGGAGATCCAACTCCGGTGATGATCCCTGTGAATGGGAACTTAAGTAAGCGTCCTTCAGGTCTATGACTGTCATAAATGGACCATCCTGAACCAATGGAAGAAGGGAACAAATAGTTTACATCTTGAAGGATGGAACCCTGAGGAATTTGATTAGACACTACTTTAGGTCTAGGATGGGACGGAAAGATCCCTTCTCTTTGGGAACCACAAATAGATTTGAATAGAATTCTTGACCTTGTTCCTCTAGAGGGACTGGTACAATAACTCGCAGGGAGAAAAGGTCCTCTAAGCAATTTAAGACGGCCTTCCTCTTAATGATGGGGCATATAACAGCTCTGTCACAGCCTTGCCCGGATTTGAACCTGGGTCTCCGGGTTCCGAGCCTGTTTCTCTATTCCTGCACCACCAGAGGCTTTTTGGTTTGAGGATAGTCGTGACAGGAGAAATCTGCCCCTTGGAGGGCAAGATCTGAATCCTATGTTGTAACCCTGAGATACTATGTCCACAGCCCACGAATCTGGGACATTGCGTATACAAGCCACGTTAAAAAGAAAGCCTGCACCCCACCCGATCCAAAATCGGATCGGGACAGACCCTTTTTGCTGATTTAGAGTCAGCAGGTGGTTTCTTGATTTGCTTTCCCTTATTCCAAGGCTGGCTGGATTTGCAATTGGACCTCAATTGGTCTGGATTGGAAGAAGAAGAGGAAGACTTCTGTCCTTTAAAAATGTGAAAGGAAAGAAAATTAGAAGTCTGTCGACCCATAGGACTATTCTTCTTGTCCTGAGGTAGGAAAGATCCATTTTCACCCGAAATCACTGAAATGATTTCTGCTAGACGAGGCCCACACACCCTTAGAAGGTAAAGCCAAAAGCTTGGTCTTAGAAGAAACATCAGCCCACCAATATTTTAACCACAAAGCTCTGTGAGCTAGAACACTGAAGCAAGACCTCTCAGCTCCCAGACTAATTAACTGCATGATAGCATTGATATAAAGGTATCGGCCAGATTAAGTACTTTGATCCTATCGAGGATCTTCTCTATTGTATTCTTCTGATATCAGATCAGACAAGACATTGCACCAATAAGATGCTGCTCCTGCAACCGTAGTAAAACTTGCCACAGGTTTCCACTGTAATCCTGGATGTACATCTTCTTTAAGATAAAATACATGTATTTCACTTAAAGGAGGTTTACCGGCTCTGAAATCACCAGATGTGACTTTCTTTGCATCTTCTGCAGCAGCGTGGTTGGACGAGATCATGGACGACGAAAATCTTCCTGCAGGCGTCGAGGGTCAGAAGAGCTTCTTCGGCAGGACGGCATCTGCCAGCACAGCTCAACCTTGCCTGAACTCCACGAGACATCTTGCTGCAGTCTCGCCACTACCTCTTGGCAAGTCTTTTAGCCTGAGCCCAAGTATTTGGCCCAATGGGAGTGGTGCTCTCCAGGCCTGTCTACAGTCTGGTCCGGTAAACTTTCTATATGGGCCTTAATTGTCTACAGGCCATAGACACCCGTTTGACTATCTGCCATAAATCATAATTCAAGTTACACAAGAAAAGAAACAGCATTTAAAGAATTAGCTGAATTTAAAGGGCTTATTAGTCTGGAGTACAACTATATTATGGGGGGGGGGGGTGTGTGTGAAGAAATATGAAGGATTCAGGCCTTAGCCACTGGCTATATATATATGCAAACCAGAGCAGTCTTCATAGTTTAAGTCCCCTCTCATAAGGTTTGGTATAGCCCAGTGAAGAAAGCCCTAGAGTGAAATCATTAATATTACTTGAGCCTTCTAAGCTAAAAACAAAAACATAATTTATGCTTACCTGATAAATTCCTTTCTTCTGTAGTGTGATCAGTCCACGGGTCATCATTACTTCTGGGATATTACTCCTCCCCAACAGGAAGTGCAAGAGGATTCACCCAGCAGAGCTGCATATAGCTCCTCCCCTCTACGTCACTCCCAGTCATTCGACCAAGGACCAACGAGAAAGGAAAAGCCAAGGGTGAAGTGGTGACTGGAGTATAAATTAAAAAATATTTACCTGCCTTAAAAACAGGGCGGGCCGTGGACTGATCACACTACAGAAGAAAGGAATTTATCAGGTAAGCATAAATTATGTTTTCTTCTGTTAAGTGTGATCAGTCCACGGGTCATCATTACTTCTGGGATACCAATACCAAAGCAAAAGTACACGGATGACGGGAGGGATAGGCAGGCTCTTTATACAGAAGGAACCACTGCCTGAAGAACCTTTCTCCCAAAAATAGCCTCTGATGAAGCAAAAGTGTCAAATTTGTAAAATTTGGAAAAAGTATGAAGCGAAGACCAAGTTGCAGCCTTGCAAATCTGTTCAACAGAGGCCTCATTCTTGAAGGCCCAAGTGGAAGCCACAGCTCTAGTAGAATGAGCTGTAATTCTTTCAGGAGGCTGCCGTCCAGCAGTCTCATAAGCTAAACGAATTATGCTACGAAGCCAAAAAGAAAGAGAGGTAGCGGAAGCTTTTTGACCTCTCCTCTGCCCAGAGTAAATGACAAACAGAGAAGACGTTTGTCGAAATTCCTTAGTTGCCTGTAAGTAAAATTTTAGAGCACGGACTACATCCAGGTTGTGCAGTAGACGTTCCTTCTTTGAAGAAGGATTTGGGCATAAAGAAGGAACAACAATCTCTTGATTGATATTCCTGTTAGTAACTACCTTAGGTAAGAACCCAGGTTTAGTACGCAGGACTACCTTATCCGAATGAAAAATCAAATAAGGAGAATCACAATGTAAGGCTGATAATTCAGAGACTCTTCGAGCCGAGGAAATAGCCATTAAAAATAGAACTTTCCAAGATAACAACTTTATATCAATGGAATGAAGGGGTTCAAACGGAACGCCCTGTAAAACATTAAGAACAAGGTTTAAACTCCATGGTGGAGCAACAGTTTTAAACACAGGCTTAATTCTGGCCAAAGCCTGACAAAAAGCCTGGACGTCAGGAACTTCTGACAGCCGTTTGTGTAACAGAATGGACAGAGCTGAGATCTGTCCCTTTAATGAACTAGCAGATAAACCCTTTTCTAAACCTTCTTGTAGAAAAGACAATATCCTAGGAATCCTAACCTTACTCCAAGAGTAACCTTTGGATTCACACCAATATAGGTATTTACGCCATATCTTATGGTAAATCTTTCTGGTAACAGGTTTCCTAGCCTGTATTAAGGTATCAATAACTGACTCAGAAAACCCACGTCTTGATAAAATCAAGCGTTCAATTTCCAAGCAGTCAGCTTCAGAGAAGTTAGATTTTGATGTTTGAAGGGACCCTGTATCAGAAGGTCCTGTTTCAGAGGTAGAGACCAAGGTGGACAGGATGACATGTCCACCAGGTCTGCATACCAAGTCCTGCGTGGCCACGCAGGTGCTATTAGAATCACTGATGCTCTCTCTTGTTTGATTCTGGCAATCAATCGAGGAAGCAACGGGAAGGGTGGAAACACGTAAGCCATCCTGAAGTCCCAAGGTGCTGTCAGAGCATCTATCAGGACTGCTCCTGGATCCCTGGATCTGGACCCGTAACGAGGAAGCTTGGCGTTCTGTCGAGACGCCATGAGATCTATCTCTGGTTTGCCCCAACGTCGCAGTATTTGGGCAAAGACCTCCGGATGAAGTTCCCACTCCCCCGGATGAAAAGTCTGACGACTTAAGAAATCCGCCTCCCAGTCCCGGATGTGGATTGCTGACAGGTGGCAAGAGTGAGACTCTGCCCAGAGAATTATCTTTGATACTTCCATCATAGCTAGGGAGCTTCTTGTCCCTCCCTGATGGTTGATGTAAGCTACAGTCGTGATGTTGTCCGACTGAAACCTGATGAACCCCCGAGTTGTCAACTGGGGCCAAGCCAGGAGGGCATTGAGAACTGCTCTCAATTCCAGAATGTTTATTGGCAGGAGACTCTCCTCCTGACTCCATTGTCCCTGAGCCTTCAGAGAATTCCAGACGGCACCCCAACCTAGAAGGCTGGCGTCTGTTGTTACAATTGTCCAGTCTGGTCTGCTGAATGGCATCCCCCTGGACAGATGTGGCCGAGAAAGCCACCATAGAAGAGAATTTCTGGTCTCTTGATCCAGATTCAGAGAAGGGGATAAGTCTGAGTAATCCCCATTCCACTGACTTAGCATGCACAGTTGCAGTGGTCTGAGGTGTAAGCGTGCAAAGGGTACTATGTCCATTGCCGCTACCATTAAGCCGATTACCTCCATGCATTGAGCCACTGACGGGTGTTGAATGGAATGAAGGGTGCGGCAAGCACTTTGAAGTCTTGTTAGCCTGTCCTCTGTCAGGTAAATCTTCATTTCTACAGAATCTATAAGAGTCCCCAGGAAGGGAACTCTTGTGAGTGGAACGAGTGAACTTTTCTTTTCGTTCACCTTCCATCCATGTGACCTTAGAAATGCCAGCACTAACTCTGTATGAGACTTGGCAGTTTGAAAGCTTGAAGCTTGTATCAGAATGTCGTCTAGGTATGGAGCTACCGAGATTCCCCGCGGTCTTAGTACCGCCAGAAGAGCACCCAGAACCTTTGTGAAGATTCTTGGAGCTGTAGCCAATCCGAATGGAAGAGCCACAAACTGGTAATGCCTGTCTAGGAAGGCAAACCTTAGGTACCGATAATGATCTTTGTGAATCGGTATGTGAAGGTAAGCATCTTTTAAATCTACAGTGGTCATGTACTGACCCTCTTGGATCATAGGTAAAATTGTCCGAATAGTCTCCATCTTGAACGATGGAACTCTTAGGAATTTGTTTAGGATCTTTAAGTCCAGGATTGGTCTGAAAGTTCCCTCTTTTTTGGGAACCACAAACAGATTTGAGTAAAACCCCTGTCCCTGTTCCGATCGTGGAACTGGATGGATTACTCCCATTAACAAGAGCTCTTGTACGCAGCGTAGAAACGCCTCTTTCTTTGTCTGGATTGTTGACAATCTTGACAGATGAAATCTCTCTCTTGGAGGAGAGTATTTGAAGTCCAGAAGGTATCCCTGAGATATTATCTCTAGCGCCCAGGGATCCTGAACATCTCTTGCCCAAGCCTGGGCGAAGAGAGAAAGTCTGCCCCCCACTAGATCCGATCCCGGATCGGGGGCCCTCAATTCATGCTGTTTTAGGGGCAGCAGCAGGTTTCCTAGTCTGCTTGCCCTTGTTCCAGGATTGGTTAGGTTTCCAGCCTTGTCTGTAGCGAGCAACAGCTCCTTCCTGTTTTGGTGCAGAGGAAGTTGATGCTGCTCCAGCTTTGAAATTACGAAAGGAACGAAAATTAGACTGTCTAGTCTTGGCTTTGTCCTGAGGCAGGGCATGGCCTTTACCTCCTGTAATGTCAGCGATAATCTCTTTCAACCCGGGCCCGAATAAGGTCTGCCCTTTGAAAGGTATATTAAGCAATTTAGACTTAGAAGTAACATCAGCTGACCAGGATTTTAGCCACAGCGCCCTGCGTGCCTGAATGGCGAATCCTGAATTCTTCGCCGTAAGTTTAGTAAGATGTACTACGGCCTCCGAAATGAATGAATTAGCTAGTTTAAGGACTCTAAGCCTGTCCGTAATGTCGTCCAGAGTAGCTGAACCAATGTTCTCTTCCAGAGACTCAATCCAGAATGCCGCTGCAGCCGTGATCGGCGCAATGCATGCAAGGGGTTGCAATATAAAACCTTGTTGAACAAACATTTTCTTAAGGTAACCCTCTAACTTTTTATCCATTGGATCTGAAAAAGCACAGCTATCCTCCACCGGGATAGTGGTACGCTTAGCTAAGGTAGAAACTGCTCCCTCCACCTTAGGGACCGTTTGCCATAAGTCCCTTGTGGTGGCGTCTATTGGAAACATTTTTCTAAATATCGGAGGGGGTGAGAACGGCACACCGGGTCTATCCCACTCCTTAGTAACAATTTCAGTAAGTCTCTTAGGTATAGGAAAAACCTCAGTACTCGTCGGTACCGCAAAATATTTATCCAACCTACACATTTTCTCTGGTATTGCAACTGTGTTACAATCATTCAGAGCCGCTAACACCTCCCCTAGTAATACACGGAGGTTTTCCAGTTTAAATTTAAAATTTGAAATATCTGAATCCAGTCTGTTTGGATCAGAACCGTCACCCACAGAATGAAGTTCTCCGTCCTCATGTTCTGCCACCTGTGACGCAGTGTCTGACATGGCACTAATATTATCAGCGCACTCTGTTCTCACCCCAGAGTGATCACGCTTACCTCTTAGTTCTGGTAATTTAGCCAAAACCTCAGTCATAACAGTAGCCATATCCTGTAATGTGATTTGTAATGGCCGCCCAGATGTACTCGGCGCTACAATATCACGCACCTCCCTCTGAGCGGGAGATGTAGGTACTGACACGTGAGGCGAGTTAGTCGGCATAACTCTCCCCTCGTTGTTTGGTGAAATTTGTTCAATTTGTACAGATTGACTTTTATTTAAAGTAGCATCAATACAGTTAGTACATAAATTTCTATTGGGCTCCACTTTGGCATTGCAACAAATGACACGGGTATCATCCTCTGAATCAGACATGTTTAACACACTAGCAAATAAACTTGCAACTTGGAAATACAATTCAATTAGAATAATATTAAAACGTACTGTGCCTTTAAGAAGCACAGAAGATCTATGACAGTTGAAAATTAATAAATTGAAACAGTTATAGCCTCAATCCTTGTAAACAACACAACTTTAGCAAAGGTTTAATCCCATTAGCAAAGATAACAAATTCTGAAAGCAGGAAACAAATTACAGAATAAACGTTTTTTATCTCAGTCAAACTATAATTCTCACAGCTCTGCTGAGAGAAATTACCTCCCTCAAAATAAGTTTTGAAGACCCCTGAGCTCTGTAGAGATGAACCGGATCATGCAGGGAATACAATGAGTTGCTGACTGAAATATTTGATGCGTAGTAAAAGCGCCAAAAAACGGCCCCTCCCCCTCACACACAGCAGTGAGGGAGAACAGAAACTGTCAGAAAACAGATTAAGCAACTGCCAAGTGGAAAAATAGTGCCCAAACATTTATTCACTCAGTACCTCAGTAAATGAAAACGATTTTACATTCCAGCAAAAACGTTAAACATAATCTCTAGTTATTAAACAGCTTTATGTATTTCTTACAGTGTAATTCTAGTGAAGTACCATTCCCCAGAATACTGAAGTGTAAAGTATACATACATGACATATCGGTATGGCAGGATTTTCTCATCAATTCCATTGTCAGAAAATAAAAACTGCTACATACCTCTATGCAGATTCATCTGCCCGCTGTCCCCTGATCTGAAGTTTACCTCTCCTCAGATGGCCGAGAAACAGCAATATGATCTTAACTACTCCGGCTAAAATCATAACAAAAACTCTGGTAGATTCTTCTTCAAACTCTGCCAGAGAGATAATAACACACTCCGGTGCTATTTTAAAATAACAAACTCTTGATTGAAGATATAAAACTAAGTATAATCACCATAGTCCTCTCACACATCCTATCTAGACGTTGGGTGCAAGAGAATGACTGGGAGTGACGTAGAGGGGAGGAGCTATATGCAGCTCTGCTGGGTGAATCCTCTTGCACTTCCTGTTGGGGAGGAGTAATATCCCAGAAGTAATGATGACCCGTGGACTGATCACACTTAACAGAAGAAATATGAATCCCATTGCAGATTATTTTAAGATGAATTATTTTGTTGGCTACACAGAATATCTTAACTGGACATAGCTTTGCTGAATTAGTTTATAGCCATTTGTGAAAAGGCTACATTTTACAATACAGGTAAGACAGGCTGGAACTAGGGTTGCCACCTCGGCCATGTTTTCCTGGACACTTATGAGTTACACATGCTGCAGGGTGTGCAGGGAGGAACATGAATAGTGCTGTCCAGGGTCACTATTCATGTGCTGTCCAGGGGTGCAATGCATGTTCCCCTCTGCTTACCCTGCAGAATGTATAACTCATAAGTGTCCAGGAAAACATGGCCGAGGTTGCAACCCTAGCTGGAACGTGGAACATTTATACTTTTTTTTTCTGCTACGTCATAGAAAAATCCATATGAAAATTAACACCTATAAGAATCAAATTTTAGTATGATTGAAACATCTCTAATTACAATCCTCAAAAACAGCCTGTGCCACACAAAGCACACTTTACAATACACTTGTGCCTGCGCATTACAGAATTTCTCTCAAATAGCAACATATAGAGCTTAAAGATACTATACCTGGTGGAGAAAAAGGACTATGGACAATTGTCCTGTTTTCACCCTGGTCTTCTTCTGCCTCCAGATGGGTTTCTCCAATCTTAGGGCGATGTTCGAGGACCCTGCATTTGTACCAACAACGTCGCCTTGCATCCTGTGTACTCCAATACAAACGTGAACATCTAAATGAAGAAAGCAAAACTGTCATGGTTGTACTGAGTAGTGATCAAACCAGTTTATAGGTTCTGATGATGTTTAGCACTTTGACTTCTTGAAATTAGTAATATATTTAAATTTTTCTAAGTCAAGAAATTAAAAGACCAGAATAAATTTATAGATTATTATAGAACACTGGTAGAGATACAACAGTTCAAAATATTAGGTCCAGGAAAACACTAATGCATTTAAACTGTTTTAAACGAGACTATCTATAATTTTCATTCAAACTGCTGAGTCAAGGATTTTTTTTGTTAACCCCTTATGACAGCTGATGTACCCTGTACGTTGGCTGTCAGTCACTCTCACTGAAGGGTTAAACAAAGTGGCAAGACCAAGCTCTCCAAAATGTATCCTGCAGTGAGACGAGACCAGCGTTTTTTTAATTGCTGAAAACCCTTTAAAGGGACAGTAAACGTACGTAGTGCAGAATTATTTAACATTATCTTAGCGGAAACTTCATAAATTAAAAGCATTGCCAGTTTTTGTTTGTGTAAAGTTGGACTCCGCTCCAGGCCAGGGATAGGCAAGGTGTCCGTACACGGACACTAGTGTCCATGACTAGACCATGCAGTGTCCGCCACAACCTTAGTATATCTTTTCTTTCTGACTAAATAATAGGAATAAAAAAAAATTATGTAGCGTGAATAAAGTTAGTGGCTTGTCAAGAAACTGATAGCGATATTGGATGATAAGTTATGGAATAAATAAAGCCTGAGTGAAATACTGGATGTGTATCTGCATCTGTATAATAACACCCAGCTCTATACAAAGACACTGGCACATGGGTATAGCCAGACGAGGGCTGGTTATAGAATCAGTGGTATCTGCATCAGTATAATAATACCCAGCACTATATAATGACACAGTAGTGACACTGGCACATGGGTATAGCCAGAGGAGGGCTGGTTATAGGATCAGTGGTATCTGCATCAGTATAATAAGAAGAAGCACTATATAATGACACAGTAGTGACACTGGCACATGTGTATAGCCAGAGGAGGGCTGGTTATAGGATCAGTGGTATCTGCATCAGTATAATAACACCCAGCGCTATATAATGACACAGTAGTGACACTGGCACATGGGTATAGCCAGAGGAGGGCTGGTTATAGGATCAGTGGTATCTGCATCAGCATAATAACACCAAGCACTATAAAATAATGTTTTTAATTTCAAATGTACCTTGGTGTCCTATAAGGTCAGTACTTTGGAAAATGTCCGCCACAGCCTTAGTCTGTGCCTATCCCTGCTCCAGGCTCTACTGAGAGGGTCTTGAATTTCTGGCTAGTCACAGCACACCCGATCGCGCCATTGGACTGAATGAAGCTCGCTCCCGCTACTAGACCAGAGCGGGAGCGAGCTATATCTAGTATAATAGCGCGATTGGTAGTGCTGTGACTAGCCAGCAAGCCTGCAAAGCGCTTTGGAAATCCAAGACCCGCTCAGTAGAGCCTGGAGCAGAGTCCAACCGTACATTAAAAAAAAAAAAAAAAAAACTCGAAATGCTTTTAAATTTATGAAGTTACAGCTAAGAAAATGTTATATAATTCTGCACTATGTGCAGGATCATATAACATTCTGTACGTTTACTGTCCCTTTAAGGACACGCAACGTATAGAGTACATCTGTGTTGTTAACGGGTTAAACTTCTCAACTCCAGTCCTTAATTACCCCTGACCGGCCATATTTTCATGATATCTGAACTAGAGTACAGGTGAAATAATCAGCTGATGGATGAGAACAGGTTAGAAACCATGGTTACTGATCAGCTGATAATTTCACCTGTGCTCTTGTTCAGATATCATGAAAAATGAAATTTATGCTTACCTGATACATTTATTTCTTCTACGATACGACGAGTCCACGGATTTCATCCTTACTTGTGAGATATTATCCTCCTGCTAACAGGAAGTGGCAAAGAGCACGACAGCAGAGCTGTATATATAGCTCCTACCTTCCCTCCACCCCCAGTCATTCGACCGAAGGTTTAGGAAGAGAAAGGAAAAGCTAAAGGTGCAGAGGTGACTGAAGTTGTAAAAATAAAATATAATCTGTCTTAAAATTAAAGGGAGGGCCGTGGACTCGTCGTATCGTAGAAGAAATCAATTTATCAGGTAAGCATAAATTTCATTTTCTTCTACAAGATACGAGGAGTTCACGGATTTCATCCTTACTTGTGGGATACAATACCAAAGCTACAGGACATGGATGAAACGGGAGGGACAAGACAGAGACCTAAACAGAAGGCACCACTGCTTGAAGAACCTTTCTCCCAAAAACAGCCTCAGAAGAAGCAAAAGTATCAAATTTGGAAAATTTGGAAAAAGTATGAAGGGACGACCAAGTCGCAGCCTTCCAAATCTGTTCAACAGAAGCATCGTTTTTTAAAGGCCCATGTGGAAGCCACAGCCCTAGTAGAATGAGCCGCAATTCTTTCAGGAGGCTGCTGTCCAGCAGTCTCATATGCCAGGCGGATGATACTCCTCAGCCAAAAAGAGGTAGCCGTAGCTTTCTGACCCCTACGCTTTCCAGAATAAACAATGAACAATGAAGATGATTGACGGAAATCCTTGGTTGCCTGTAAGTAAAACTTCAAGGCACGGACCACGTACAAGTTATGTAACAGACTCTCCTTCTTAGGAGGATTAGGACACAAGGAAGGAACAACAATTTCCTGATTAATATTCTTATTTGAAACAACCTTCGGAAGAAATCCAGGTTTGGAACGCAAAACCATCTTATCATAATGAAATATAAGATAAGGCGAATCACATTGTAACGATGAAAGCTCAGAAATTCTTCGAGAAGAAGAAATAGCAACCAAAAACAAAACTTTCCAAGATAACAATTTAATATCTATGGAATGCATGGGTACAAACGGAACCCCTTGAAGAACTCTAAGAACTAAATTCAAACTCCAGGAAGGAGTAATAGGTCTAAATACAGGCTTAATTCTGGAAAAATACTGAACATCTGGCACATTGCCAAACGCTTGTGAAGCAAAATAGACAAAGCAGAAATATGTCCCTTTAAGGAACTTGCTGATAACCCTTTCTCCAATACTTCTTGGAGAAAAGACAGAATCCTGGGAATCCTAACTTTACTCCATGAGTAACCCTTGGATTCACACCAATAAAGATATTTATGCCATATTTTATGATAGATCTTTCTAGTGACAGGCTTACGAGCCTGTATCAAAGTATTGATGACCGAATCGGAGAATCCCCGCTTAGATAAAATCAAGCGGTCAACTGCAGAGAATTTAGATTTGGATGTTGGAAAAGACCTTGAATGAGAAGGTCCTGTCTCAAAGGAAGTTTACACGGTGGCAGAGAGGACATGTCCACTAGATCCGCATACCAAGTCCTTCCGTGGCCACGCAGGCGCTACCAGGATTAATGAAGCTCTCCTGTTTGATCCGAGCAATCACGCGTGGAAGGAGAGGGAACGGTGGAAACACATAAGCTAGGCTGAACGACCAAGGTACTGCCAAGGCATCTATCAGTTCGGCCTGAGGATCCCTCGATCTGGATCCGTAATGTGGAAGCTTGGCATTCTGACAAGATGCCATCAGATCTAAATCCGGTCTGCCCCATTGGAGAATCAATGAGGCAAACACCTCCGGGTGGAGTTCCCACTCCCCCGGATGAAAAGTCTGACGAGAAAATCTGCTTCCCAGGTCTCTACTCCTGGGATGTAGATTGCTGATAGATAGCAAGAGTGGGCCTCCGCCCATCAAATTATCTTTGATACTTCTATCATCGCTAAGGAACTCCATGTTCCCCCCTGATGAATGATATACGCCACAGTCGTTATATTGTCATACTGGAATCAGATTAATCTGGCCGAAGTGCATTGAATATTGCTCTGTTCCAGAATATTGATTGGAAGTAGAGACTCTACCTGAGTCCAAACACCCTGAGCTTTCAGGGAATTCCAGACTACTCCTCAGCCCAGAAGACTGGCGTCCGTTATCACTATCACCCACGAGGGTCTGCAGAAACATGTCCCCTGGGACAGATGATCCGGCGACAACCACCAAAGAAGAGAGTCTCTGGTTTCTTGATCCAGATTTATCTGAGGAGATAAATTTGCATAGTCCCCATTCCACTGTCCTAGCATGCACAGCTGCAGTGGTCTGAGATGAAAGCGAGCAAATGGAACGATGTCCATTGCCGCTTCCATTAATCCAATTACCTCCATACACTGAGCCACTGATGGCTGAGGAATGGACTGAAGTGCTCGGCAAGTATTTAGAATCTTTGATTTTCTGACCTCCGTCAGAAATATTTTCATGTCTACCGAATCTATCAGAGTTCCCAAGAAAGAAACCCGTGCCCGTGGAACTAGTGAACTCTTTTCTATGTTCACCTTCCAACCGTGAGTTCTCAGGAAAGACAACACTGTCCGTGTGAGATTTTGTCTGATAAGTTGATGCCTGAATCAAAATATAGTCTAGATAAGGCGCCACTGCTATGCCCTGCGGTCTGAGAACCGCCAGAAGGGACCCTAGAACCTTTGTGAAGATTCTGGGTGCTGTGGCCAACCCAAAGGGAAGAGCCACAAACTGATAATGTTTGTCCAGAAAGGTAAACCTTAGTAACTGATGATGATCCTTGTGAATAGGAATACGAAGGTATGCATCCTTCAAGTCCAGGGTAGTCATATATTGACCCTCCTGGATCATTGGTAAGATTGTTTGATTAGTCTCCATCTTGAACGATGGGACTCTGAGAAACTTGTTTAAACACTTGAGATCTAAAATGGGTCTGAAAGCTCCCTCTTTTTTGGGAACCAGGAAAAGATTTGAGTAAAACCCCTGTCCCTGTTACAGTTTTGAAACGGGACAAATTACTCCCATGGTAGAGAGGTCTTTTACACAGCGTAAGAACGCCTCTCTCTTTATCTGGTCTACAGACAGTCGTGAAAGATGAAATCTCCCTCTTGGGAGAAAATCCTTGAATTCCAGTTGAATCCCGTGGGTCACGATTTCCAGTGCCCAGGGGTCCTGAACATCTCTTGCCCAAGCCTGGGCAAATAAAGGAAGTCTGCCCCCTACTAGATCCAGTCCCGGATCGGGGGTCGCCCCTTCCTGCTGTCTTGGTAGCAGAAGCAGGCTTTTTGGATTGTTTACCTTTATTCCAAGCCTGGTTGGGTCTCCAGACGGACTTGGATTGACCAAAATTCCCTTCCTGCTTTGTTGAGGAAGAGGAAACAGAGGGTATACCTTTAAAATTTTGAAAGGAACGAAAATTATTTTGTTTACCCCTCATCTTAACAGACTTATCCTGAGGTAGGACGTGACCTTTACCTCCAGTAATGTCAGAAATTATTTCCTTCAATTCAGACCCGAATAGGGTCTTACCCTTGAAAGTAATAGCTAAAAGCTTAGATTTTGATGACACATCAGCAGACCATGATTTGAGCCATAACGCTCTAAAATGGCAAATCCTGCATTTTTCGCCGCTAATTTAGCAATTTGAAAAGCGGCATCGGTAATAAAAGAATTAGCTAGCTTGAGAGCCTTAATTCTATCCAAAATGTCCTCTAATGGAGTCTCAACCTTCAGAGACTCCTCTAGAGCATCAAACCAAAAAGCTGCTGCAGTAATTACTGGAACAATGCAAGCTGTAGGTTGTAAAAGAAAACCCTGATGAATAAATAATTTCTTTAGAAGACCCTCTAACTTCTTATTCATAGGGTCTTTGAAAGCACAACTGTCCTCGATCGGTATAGTTGTACGCTTAGCCAGGGTAGATATAGCTTCCTCCACCTTAGGGACTGTCTGCCAAGAGTCCCGAATAGTGCCTGATATGGGAAACATTTTCTTAAGATTAGGAGAAGGAGAGAACGGTATTCCTGGTCTATCCCACTCCTTTTTTTATAATTTCTGAAATTCTTTTAGGAACCGGAAAAACATCAGTGTAAGTAGGTACCTCTAGATATTTGTTCATCTTACACAACTTCTCTGTTGGTATCACAATAGGGTCACAATCATCCAGAGTCGCTAAAACCTCCCCTAAGTAACAGGCAGAGGTGTTCAAGCTTAAATTTAAAAAGGACATAACGTCTGAATCTGTCTGAGATAACATATTTCCTGGGTCTGAAAGTAAGGATGAAATCCGTGGACTCGTCGTATCTTGTAGAAGAAATCTGACGGTCAGGAGTAATTGAGGACTGGAGTTGAAAAACACTGAACTACATGAGAACCTTAACACACTCTTATAGTAGAGTCATTCTTATGTAAAATACAGATGCCAAATCGATCATTACTCATGCACGCAGCTTACACACTGTATAATTATGGGTTTGTGAAAGCACTCACTGGTATCCAACTGGGAAAATGTTTCCTTCACAGACTGAAAGATCAGAGAGCATTCCCAAACTGTCTACCTTCATAGAACCTGTGCAAAAAGGAAAATTGGTGAAAAACTTTAGCTTGTACAAAAAGAGCAGAGAATACAAATCAGAGTTATCTAAATTACCCAAACCCCATAAAATTCCCATTAAATTAACGTTAGTCTCACCTATCATCATGTGAATGCTTTCTGGCTCCAGACCCTGCAGAAACTTCCTTTTGAAGCTGATCCCTTCAAAGTCAACATAAACCCTACGTAGCACGTCAAAATCATTGGGAGAAACAGTCTGAAAACAAGAGGTTTAGAATAAACAGACTAGTATTACTATGGCTAAAACATTCCTAACTATAATTCACTCTGTTTTCTTCCCACTATGCAGCAGCACATGACAGTTTACGCTGAGTATTTATGTTCCGATGATTTTAAAAGACATCACATCCTGGTACGTGTCACTAAAATGTGCAGCAATCGGTAAACAGGAGGAAGGGAAGCCCTAATACAGTATGACCACAAACTGTCCAATTAGCACATGCAGACCCAAAGCACAACCTACATTCATGCGATTTCTTCTTACATCACCTCCTGCTGTTAAAGCATCTAAACTGGAGGGAGTATGTATTGGGTACTTGTAAAGTGCAGCTAATCACCCGTTAGGGTCTCAAGGCGCTGCTCATTTTATCGACCTCGGAAGGATGAAAGGCTGAGTGGACCTCGCCGGGGATCGAACCTGCAACCCTTGGGTTGCTACAGAGCTCAGCCACAGTGCCTTAGCATGCTGAGCTATCTGTCCGGAGGTGATGTAAGAAGAAATAATGTGATTTCTTCTTAATTCACCTCCTGCTGTTATAGCATCTAAACTGGGAGGAGTAGGAGCCATATGTAGTATTTACTGGCCAATTTGAAGCCTGTAAATACTAAAAGCGTGGGAGCGAGCTACATTCACTTCAATGGCGCAATGTGACTAGACTATGTGCAGAATTATATAACATTATTTTGTATGTTTACTGTCCCTTTAAGCATTAAAATTATCACAGTATATAAATGTATTTTGTCCTGACATAAAACAGACGCTTGGAACAATGGGACAGGAAAGTAAGGGGTTACTGTAGCACTCACTCTCACTCTATATAGAGATATAAAATCATTCATACTTTATTCATTATAAGTTAAAACCAGGATAAACATCCCTAGTGGATAAATTATGCTACCCAAAACCACCTATTTAGTAAAGATAAAAGCAAAGTGGGCCCTCCTAACACTCCTCTGTTTCCTGGCCGATAACTGGAAGCGTCGGCATCAGGTGACTGGAGTGATAGGATGAGCCGGTAGAGAACGTGCTATACGTTCTCTACCGGCTCATCCTATCACTCCAGTCACCTGATGCCGACGCTTCCAGTTATCGGCCAGGAAACAGAGGAGTGTTAGGAGGGCCCACTTTGCTTTTATCTTTACTAAATAGGTGGTTTTGGGTAGCATAATTTATCCACTAGGGATGTTTATCCTGGTTTTAACTTATAATGAATAAAGTATGAATGATTTTATATCTCTATATAGAGTGAGAGTGAGTGCTACAGTAACCCCTTACTTTCCTGTCCCATTGTTCCAATTATATTTTTGAGGGGTAGCACCGGAATTCTATAATTCCTATCTCATCTATTATTACAGTGTAGTGCCAGTTTGATTTTCTTTTTGTTCCTAGTATAAAACAGACGCTTCCATGACTTTGGGAAAAGTAAAGCTACAGGGGTTAGAGGACATTCCCTGACAATTCTAAGGAACATGAAATTATACTTAAGGATGGGGATATGAAAATAAATAAAAAGCCTTGGTCAGAAGTGAAGGGGTACTTAAAGGGGGAATAGGATGAAACGCCAGAGTAAAGCACATAAAGCCATCACTCACAAATATACTATTAATAGAAAAAAAATGGTTTGTAAAAGATCAATCTGTGAAGTGTATCCATGTTTCCCACCTATCTGCAAGAGAACACAATATTTAGTGATATGAGGAGACAAGAAGGTGCCGTGTTCTCACCGTGCCGTCCAGTAGTTTTGTATGTTTTTGGCAAAACATCTTCTTGTCGTCTTGAAAGCTGCAGCAGCTTGCACGAGCGCACATGAAGTGGAAGTTACTGAGGCAGGTGGATAAGCAGCAGCCAACTGTGGCTCCTGTCTTTGAACAATACTCGCAGCGCTGTAAGAAAAAAGAGAAGTCAATTGTAAAAACAGTGAAAGGCCTGTTACACCACGCTGCATGGTAAATTGGCCATTTCATAAGTGTAAACGTAATCTCTCATGTCTTGTAGATGTAGTAGTAATAATAATATTATTATTATTGGTACGGTAAAGTCAAAATGAAACGCACATGATTCAGAGTGAATGCGATTTCAAACAACTTTCCAACTTGCTTTTAGTATCAAATTGGTTTTGTTCTCTTGATATCCCTTGTTAAAGAGCAAAGCTAGGAAGGTTGATAGAAGCTCAGGAACGTGCATGCATCATTAGCAGAAATGTTTGTTTCTACATATAACACTGCCAAAAAAACAGAATTTATGCTTACCTGATAAATTACTTTCTCCAACGGTGTGTCCGGTCCACGGTGTCATCCTTACTTGTGGGATATTCTCTTCCCCAACAGGAAATGGCAAAGAGTCCCAGCAAAGCTGGTCACATGATCCCTCCTAGGCTACGCCCACCCCAGTCATTCGACCGACGCACAGGAGGAAATATATATAGGAGAAACCATATGATACCGTGGTGACTGTAGTTAGAGAAAATAATTCATCAGACCTGATTAAAAAACCAGGGCGGGCCGTGGACCGGACACACCGTTGGAGAAAGTAATTTATCAGGTAAGCATAAATTCTGTTTTCTCCAACATAGGTGTGTCCGGTCCACGGTGTCATCCTTACTTGTGGGAACCAATACCAAAGCTTTAGGACACGGATGAAGGGAGGGAGCAAATCAGGTCACCTAAATGGAAGGCACCACGGCTTGCAAAACCTTTCTCCCAAAAATAGCCTCCGAAGAAGCAAAAGTATCAAATTTGTAAAATTTGGCAAAAGTGTGCAGTGAAGACCAAGTCGCTGCCTTACATATCTGGTCAACAGAAGCCTCGTTCTTGAAGGCCCATGTGGAAGCCACAGCCCTAGTGGAGTGAGCTGTGATTCTTTCAGGAGGCTGCCGTCCGGCAGTCTCATAAGCCAATCGGATAATGCTTTTAAGCCAAAAGGAAAGAGAGGTAGAAGTCGCTTTTTGACCTCTCCTTTTACCAGAATAAACAACAAACAAGGAAGATGTTTGTCTGAAATCTTTAGTAGCCTCTAAATAGAATTTTAGAGCACGGACTACGTCCAAATTGTGTAACAAACGTTCCTTCTTTGAAACTGGATTCGGACACAAAGAAGGTACAACTATCTCCTGGTTAATATTTTTGTTGGAAACAACTTTCGGAAGAAAACCAGGCTTAGTACGCAAAACCACCTTATCTGCATGGAACACCAGATAGGGTGGAGAACACTGCAGAGCAGATAACTCTGAAACTCTTCTAGCAGAAGAAATTGCAACCAAAAATAAAACTTTCCAAGATAATAACTTAATATCTACGGAATGTAAGGGTTCAAACGGAACCCCTTGAAGAACTGAAAGAACTAGATTTAGACTCCAGGGAGGAGTCAAAGGTCTGTAAACAGGCTTGATTCTAACCAGAGCCTGAACAAATGCTTGAACATCTGGCACAGCTGCCAGTCTTTTGTGAAGTAAAACAGATAAAGCAGAGATCTGTCCCTTCAGAGAACTTGCAGATAATCCTTTCTCCAAATCTTCTTGTAGAAAGGATAGAATCTTAGGAATTTTTATCTTGTTCCATGGGAATCCTTTAGATTCACACCAACAGATATATTTCTTCCATATTTTATGGTAAATTTTTCTAGTTACAGGCTTTCTAGCCTGAATCAGAGTATCTATTACAGAATCTGAAAACCCACGCTTTGATAAAATCAAGCGTTCAATCTCCAAGCCGTCAGTTGCAGTGAAACCAGATTCGGATGTTCTAATGGACCCTGAACAAGAAGGTCCTGTCTCAAAGGTAGCTTCCATGGTGGAGCCGATGACATATTCACCAGGTCTGCATACCAAGTCCTGCGTGGCCACGCAGGAGCTATCAAGATCACCGAGGCCCTCTCTTGATTGATCCTGGCTACCAGCCTGGGAATGAGAGGAAACGGTGGGAATACATAAGCTAGGTTGAAGGTCCAAGGTGCTACTAGTGCATCTACTAGAGTCGCCCTTGGATCCCTGGATCTGGACCCGTAGCAAGGAACCTTGAAGTTCTGACGGGACGCCATCAGATCCATGTCTGGAATGCCCCATAATTGAATTATTTGGGCAAAGATTTCCGGATGGAGTTCCCACTCCCCCGGATGGAATGTCTGACGACTCAGAAAATCCGCTTCCCAATTTTCCACTCCTGGGATGTGGATTGCAGACAAGTGGCAGGAGTGATCCTCCGCCCATTGGATTATTTTGGTCACTTCTTCCATCGCTAGGGAACTCCTTGTTCCCCCCTGATGATTGATATATGCAACAGTCATGTTGTCTGATTGAAACCTTATGAATTTGGCCTTTGCTAGTTGAGGCCAAGCTTTGAGAGCATTGAATATCGCTCTCAGTTCCAGAATGTTTATCGGGAGAAGAGATTCTTCCCGAGACCATAGACCCTGAGCTTTCAGGGGTTCCCAGACCGCGCCCCAGCCCACCAGACTGGCGTCGGTCGTGACAATGACCCACTCTGGTCTGCGGAAGCTCATTCCCTGTGACAGATTGTCCAGGGTCAGCCACCAACCGAGTGAATCTCTGGTCTTTTGATCTACTTGAATCGTCGGAGACAAGTCTGTATAATCCCCATTCCACTGTCTGAGCATGCACAGTTGTAATGGTCTTAGATGAATTTGTGCAAAAGGAACTATGTCCATTGCTGCAACCATCAATCCTATTACTTCCATGCACTGCGCTATGGAAGGACGAAGATCAGAATGAAGTACTTGACAAGAGCTTAGAATTTTTGATTTTCTGACCTCTGTCAGAAAAATCCTCATTTCTAAGGAATCTATTATCGCTCCCAAGAAGGGAACTCTTGTTGACGGGGACAGAGAACTTTTTTCTTTGTTCACCTTCCATCCGTGAGATCTGAGAAAGGCTAGGACGATGTCCGTATGAGCCTTTGCTTTTGACAGAGACGACGCTTGAATCAGGATGTCGTCCAAGTAAGGTACTACTGCAATGCCCCTTGGTCTTAGAACCGCTAGAAGGGACCCTAGTACCTTTGTGAAAATCCTTGGAGCAGTGGCTAATCCGAATGGAAGTGCCACAAACTGGTAATGCTTGTCCAGAAAAGCGAACCTTAGGAACTGATGATCTTCCTTGTGGATAGGAATATGTAGGTACGCATCCTTTAAATCCACGGTAGTCATAAATTGATTTTCCTGGATAGTAGGTAGGATCGTTCGAATAGTTTCCATTTTGAACGATGGAACCTTGAGAAATTTGTTTAGGATCTTGAGATCCAAAATTGGTCTGAATGTTCCCTCTTTTTTGGGAACTATGAACAGGTTGGAATAAAAACCCATCCCTTGTTCTCTTATTGGAACTGGATGAATCACTCCCATTTTTAACAGGTCTTCTACACAATGTAAGAATGCCTGTCTTTTTATTTGGTTTGAAGATAATTGAGACCTGTGGAACCTTCCCCTTGGGGGTAGTTCCTTGAATTCCAGGAGATAACCTTGAGAAACTATTTCTAGCGCCCAAGGATCCTGAACATCTCTTGCCCAAGCCTGAGCAAAGAGAGAAAGTCTGCCCCCCACCAGATCCGGTCCCGGATCGGGGGCCATCCCTTCATGCTGTTTTGGTAGCAGTGGTAGGCTTCTTGGCCTGCTTACCCTTGTTCCAGCCTTGCATTGGTCTCCAGGCTGGTTTGGGTTGTGAAGTATTACCCTCTTGCTTAGAGGATGTAGAATTAGAGACTGGTCCGTTTCTGCGAAAGGGACGAAAATTAGGTTTATTTTTAGCCTTAAAAGACCTATCCTGTGGGAGGGCGTGGCCCTTTCCCCCAGTGATGTCTGAAATAATCTCCTTCAAATCAGGTCCAAATAATGTTTTACCCTTGAAAGGAATGTTAAGCAATTTTGTCTTGGAAGACACATCCGCTGACCAAGACTTTAGCCAAAGCGCTCTGCGCGCCACGATAGCAAACCCTGAATTTTTCGCCGCTAATCTAGCTAATTGCAAAGCGGCATCTAAAATAAAAGAGTTAGCCAATTTAAGTGCTTGAACTCTGTCCATAACCTCCTCATACGAAGATTCTTTATTGAGCGATTTTTCTAGTTCCTCGAACCAGAAACACGCTGCCGTAGTGACAGGAACAATGCATGAAATTGGTTGTAGAAGGTAACCCTGCTGAACAAAAATCTTTTTAAGCAAACCCTCTAATTTTTTATCCATAGGATCTTTGAAAGCACAACTATCTTCGATAGGAATAGTAGTGCGTTTGTTTAGAGTAGAAACCACCCCCTCGACCTTGGGGACTGTCTGCCATAAGTCCTTTCTGGGGTCGACTATAGGAAATAATTTCTTAAATATAGGGGGGGGGGGGGGGACAAAAGGTATGCCGGGCCTTTCCCACTCCTTATTTACTATGTCCGCCACCCGCTTGGGTATAGGAAAAGCGTCGGGGGGCACCGGAACCTCTAGGAACTTGTCCATCTTACATAATTTCTCTGGAATGACCAAATTGTCACAATCATCCAGAGTAGATAATACCTCCTTAAGCAGTGCGCGGAGATGTTCTAATTTAAATTTAAATGTCACAACATCAGGTTCAGCTTGTTGAGAAATTTTTCCTGAATCTGAAATTTCTCCCTCAGACAAAACCTCCCTCATGGCCCCTTCAGATTGGTGTGAGGGTATGTCAGAACAGTTATCATCAGCATCCTCTTGCTCTTCAGTGTTTAAAACAGAGCAATCGCGCTTTCTCTGATAAGTAGGCATTTTGGATAAAAACATAATTTATGTAAGAACTTACCTGATAAATTCATTTCTTTCATATTAGCAAGAGTCCATGAGCTAGTGACGTATGGGATATACATTCCTACCAGGAGGGGCAAAGTTTCCCAAACCTCAAAATGCCTATAAATACACCCCTCACCACACCCACAATTCAGTTTAACGAATAGCCAAGAAGTGGGGTGATAAGAAAAAAGTGCGAAAGCATATAAAATAAGGAATTGGAATAATTGTGCTTTATACAAAATCATAACCACCACAAAAAAAGGGCGGGCCTCATGGACTCTTGCTAATATGAAAGAAATGAATTTATCAGGTAAGTTCTTACATAAATTATGTTTTCTTTCATGTAATTAGCAAGAGTCCATGAGCTAGTGACGTATGGGATAATGATTACCCAAGATGTGGATCTTCCACACAAGAGTCACTAAAGAGGGAGGGATAAAATAAAGACAGCCAATTCCTGCTGAAAATAATCCACACCCAAAATAAAGTTTAAAGAAAAACATAAGCAGAAGATTCAAACTGAAACCGCTGCCTGAAGTACTTTTCTACCAAAAACTGCTTCAGAAGAAGAAAATACATCAAAATGGTAGAATTTAGTAAAAGTATGCAAAGAGGACCAAGTTGCTGCTTTGCAAATCTGATCAACCGAAGCTTCATTCCTAAACGCCCAGGAAGTAGAAACTGACCTGGTAGAATGAGCTGTAATCCTCTGAGGCGGAGTTTTACCCGACTCAACATAGGCAAGATGAATTAAAGATTTCAACCAAGATGCCAAAGAAATGGCAGAAGCTTTCTGGCCTTTTCTAGAACCGGAAAAGATAACAAATAGACTAGAAGTCTTTCGGAAAGACTTAGTAGCTTCAACATAATATTTCAAAGCTCTAACAACATCCAAAGAATGCAATAATTTCTCCTTAGAATTCTTAGGATTAGGACATAATGAAGGAACCACAATTTCTCTACTAATGTTGTTGGAATTCACAACTTTAGGTAAAAATTCAAAAGAAGTTCGAAACACCGCCTTATCCTGATGAAAAATCAGAAAAGGAGACTCACAAGAAAGAGCAGATAATTCAGAAACTCTTCTGGCAGAAGAGATGGCCAAAAGGAACAAAACTTTCCAAGAAAGTAATTTAATGTCCAATGAATGCATAGGTTCAAAGGGAGGAGCTTGAAGAGCTCCCAGAACCAAATTCAAACTCCAAGGAGGAGAAATTGACTTAATGACAGGTTTTATACGAACCAAAGCTTGTACAAAACAATGAATATCAGGAAGAATAGCAATCTTTCTGTGAAAAAGAACAGAAAGAGCAGAGATTTGTCCCTTCAAGGAACTTGCAGACAAACCCTTATCTAAACCATCCTGAAGAAACTGTAAAATTCTCGGTATTCTAAAAGAATGCCAAGAAAAATGATGAGAAAGACACCAAGAAATATAAGTCTTCCAGACTCTATAATATATCTCTCTAGATACAGATTTACGAGCCTGTAACATAGTATTAATCACAGAGTCAGAGAAACCTCTTTGACCAAGAATCAAGCGTTCAATCTCCATACCTTTAAATTTAAGGATTTCAGATCCTGATGGAAAAAAGGACCTTGTGACAGAAGGTCTGGTCTTAACGGAAGAGTCCACGGTTGGCAAGTGGCCATCCGGACAAGATCCGCATACCAAAACCTGTGAGGCCATGCCGGAGCTATCAGCAGAACAAACGAGCATTCCTTCAGAATCTTGGAGATTACTCTTGGAAGAAGAACTAGAGGCGGAAAGATATAAGCAGGATGATACTTCCAAGGAAGTGATAATGCATCCACTGCCTCCGCCTGAGGATCCCGGGATCTGGACAGATACCTGGGAAGTTTCTTGTTTAGATGAGACGCCATCAGATCTATTTCTGGAAGTTCCCACATTTGAACAATCTGAAGAAATACCTCTGGGTGAAGAGACCATTCGCCCGGATGCAACGTTTGGCGACTGAGATAATCCGCTTCCCAATTGTCTATACCTGGGATATGAACCGCAGAGATTAGACAGGAGCTGGATTCCGCCCAAACCAAAATTCGAGATACTTCTTTCATAGCCAGAGGACTGTGAGTCCCTCCTTGATGATTGATGTATGCCACAGTTGTGACATTGTCTGTCTGAAAACAAATGAACGATTCTCTCTTCAGAAGAGGCCAAAACTGAAGAGCTCTGAAAATTGCACGGAGTTCCAAAATATTGATCGGTAATCTCACCTCCTGAGATTCCCAAACTCCTTGTGCCGTCAGAGATCCCCACACAGCTCCCCAACCTGTGAGACTTGCATCTGTTGAAATTACAGTCCAGGTCGGAAGCACAAAAGAAGTCCCCTGAATTAAACGATGGTGATCTGTCCACCACGTTAGAGAGTGTCGAACAATCGGTTTTAAAGATATTAATTGAGATATCTTTGTGTAATCCTTGCACCATTGATTCAGCATACAGAGCTGAAGAGGTCGCATGTGAAAACGAGCAAAGGGGATCGCGTCCGATGCAGCAGTCATAAGACCTAGAATTTCCATGCATAAGGCTACCGAAGAGAATGATTGTGACTGAAGGTTTTGACAAGCTGAAATCAATTTTAGACGTCTCTTGTCTGTTAAAGACAGAGTCATGGACACTGAATCTATCTGGAAACCCAGAAAAGTTACCCTTGTCTGAGGAATCAATGAACTTTTTGGTAAATTGATCCTCCAACCATGATCTTGAAGAAACAACACAAGTCGATTCGTATGAGATTCTGCTAAATGTAAAGACTGAGCAAGTACCAAGATATCTTCCAAATAAGGAAATACCACAATACCCTGTTCTCTGATTACAGACAGAAGGGCACCGAGAACCTTTGTAAAAATTCTTGGAGCTGTAGCTAGGCCAAACGGCAGAGCCACAAACTGGTAATGCTTGTCCAGAAAAGAGAATCTCAGGAACTGATAATGATCTGGATGAATCGGAATATGCAGATATGCATCCTGTAAATCTATTGTGGACATATAATGCCCTTGCAGAACAAAAGGCAAGATAGTCCTTACAGTTACCATCTTGAACGTTGGTATCCTTACATAACGATTCAATATTTTTAGATCCAGAACTGGTCTGAAGGAATTCTCCTTCTTTGGTACAATGAAGAGATTTGAATAAAACCCCATCCCCTGTTCCGGAACTGGAACTGGCATAATTACTCCAGCCAACTCTAGATCTGAAACACAATTCAGAAATGCTTGAGCTTTCACTGGATTTACTGGGACACGGGAAAGAAAAAAATCTCTTTGCAGGAGGTCTCATCTTGAAACCAATTCTGTACCCTTCTGAAACAATGTTCTGAATCCAAAGATTGTGAACAGAATTGATCCAAATTTCTTTGAAAAAACGTAACCTGCCCCCTACCAGCTGAGCTGGAATGAGGGCCGCACCTTCATGTGGACTTAGAAGCAGGCTTTGCCTTTCTAGCAGGCTTGGATTTATTCCAGACCGGAGATGGTTTCCAAACTGAAACTGCTCCTGAGGATGAAGGATTAGGCTTTTGTTCTTTGTTGAAACGAAAGGAACGAAAACGATTATTAGCCCTGTTTTTACCCTTAGATTTTTTATCCTGTGGTAAAAAAGTTCCTTTCCCACCAGTAACAGTTGAGATAATAGAATCCAACTGAGAACCAAATAATTTGTTACCCTGGAAAGAAATGGAAAGTAGAGTTGATTTAGAAGCCATATCAGCATTCCAAGTCTTAAGCCATAAAGCTCTTCTAGCTAAAATAGCTAGAGACATAAACCTGACATCAACTCTGATAATATCAAAAATGGCATCACAGATAAAATTATTAGCATGCTGAAGAAGAATAATAATATCATGAGAATCATGATCTGTTACTTGTTGCGCTAAAGTTTCCAACCAAAAAGTTGAAGCTGCAGCAACATCAGCCAATGATATAGCAGGTCTAAGAAGATTACCTGAACACAGGTAAGCTTTTCTTAGAAAGGATTCAATTTTCCTATCTAAAGGATCCTTAAACGAAGTACCATCTGACGTAGGAATAGTAGTACGTTTAGCAAGGGTAGAAATAGCCCCATCAACTTTAGGGATTTTATCCCAAAATTCTAATCTGTCAGACGGCACAGGATATAATTGCTTAAAACGTTTAGAAGGAGTAAATGAATTACCCAATTTATCCCATTCTTTGGAAATTACTGCAGAAATAGCATTAGGAACAGGAAAAACTTCTGGAATAACCACAGGAGATTTAAATACCTTATCTAAACGTTTAGAATTAGAATCAAGAGGACCAGAATCCTCTATTTCTAAAGCAATTAGTACTTCTTTAAGTAAAGAACGAATAAATTCCATTTTAAATAAATATGAAGATTTATCAGCATCAATCTCTGAGACAGAATCCTCTGAACCGGAAGAGTCATCAGAATCAGAATGATGATGTTCATTTAAAAATTCATCTGTAGGGAGAGAAGTTTTAAAAGATTTTTTACGTTTACTAGAAGGAGAAATAACAGACATAGCCGCCTTGATGGATTCAGAAACAAAATCTCTTATGTTATCAGGAACATTCTGCACCTTAGATGTTGAAGTGACTGCAACAGGCAATGGTACTTTACTTAAAGGAAATATTATCTGCATTAACAAGTTTGTCATGACAATTAATACAAACAACAGCCGGAGGAATAGCTACCAAAAGTTTACAGCAGATACACTTAGCTTTGGTAGATCCAGCACTAGACAGCGATTTTCCTGTAGTATCTTCTGACTCAGATGCAACGTGAGACATCTTGCAATATGTAAGAGAAAAAACAACATATAAAGCAAAATTGATCAAATTCCTTAAATGACAGTTTCAGGAATGGGAAAAAATGCCAAAGAACAAGCTTCTAGCAACCAGAAGCAATGAAAAATGAGACTTAAATAATGTGGAGACAAAAGCGACGCCCATATTTTTTAGCGCCAAATAAGACGCCCACATTATTTGGCGCCTAAATGCTTTTGGCGCCAAAAATGACGCCACATCCGGAACGCCGACATTCTTGGCGCAAAATAACGTCAAAAAATGACGCAACTTCCGGCGACACGTATGACGCCGGAAACGGAAAATAATTTTTGCGCCAAAAAAGTCCGCGCCAAGAATGACGCAATAAAATGAAGCATTTTCAGCCCCCGCGAGCCTAACAGCCCACAGGGAAAAAAAAGAGTCAAATTTTTGAAGGTAAGAAAAAATGAATAATTCAAATGCATAATCCCAAATATGAAACTGACTGTCTAAAAAATAAGGAAAGTTGAACATTCTGAGTCAAGGCAAATAAATGTTTGAATACATATATTTAGAACTTTATAAACAAAGTGCCCAACCATAGCTTAGAGTGTCACAGAAAATAAGATTTACTTACCCCAGGACACTCATCTACATGTTTGTAGAAAGCCAAACCAGTACTGAAACGAGAATCAGCAGAGGTAATGGTATATATAAGAGTATATCGTCGATCTGAAAAGGGAGGTAAGAGATGAATCTCTACGACCGATAACAGAGAACCTATGAAATAGACCCCGTAGAAGGAGATCACTGCATTCAAATAGGCAATACTCTCTTCACTGCATTCACTGCACGCTGAGAGGAAAACCAGGCTCCAACTTGCTGCGGAGCGCATATCAACGTAGAATCTAGCACAAACTTACTTCACCACCTCCATCGGAGGCAAAGTTTGTAAAACTGAATTGTGGGTGTGGTGAGTGGTGTATTTATAGGCATTTTGAGGTTTGGGAAACTTTGCCCCTCCTGGTAGGAATGTATATCCCATACGTCACTAGCTCATGGACTCTTGCTAATTACATGAAAGAAATGTTTGCTATAGAGTTATCCATTACAGCAGTTAATTGTTGCATGGTAATAAGAATTGGCGCACTAGATGTACTAGGGGCCTCTTGTGTGGGCAAAACTGGTGTAGACACAGAAGGGGATGATGTAGTATCATGTTTACTCCCCTCATTTGAGGAATCATCTTGGGCAATATCATTATCTGTGGCATTGCTGTCCCTACTTTGTTTGGACACTATGGCACAATTATCACATAAATTTAAATGGGGAGACACCTTGGCTTTCATACATATAGAACATAGCTTATCTGATGGTACAGACATGTTAAACAGGCTTAAATTTGTCAACAAAGCACAAAAAACTTTTAAAATAAAACCGTTACTGTCACTTTAAATTTCAAACTGAAAACACTTTATTACTGAATATGTGAAAAAGTATGAAGGAATTGTTCAAAATTCACCAAAATTTCACCACAGTGTCTTAAAGCATTAAAAGTATTGCACACCAAATTTCAGAGCTTTAACCCTTAAATTAACGGAACCGGAGCCGTTTTTACATTTAACCCCTATACAGTCCCAGCTATATGCTTTGCTGAGACCCAACCAAGCCCAGAGGGGAATACGATACCAAATGATGCCTTCTATAAGCTTTTTCAGTGATTCTTAGCTCCTCACACATGCACCTGCATGCCTTGCTCTCCAAAAACAACTGCGCATTAGTGGCGCGAAAATGAGGCTCTGTCTAACTAGAAAAGGCCCCCATCTGAAAAAGGTGTCCAACACAGTGCCTGCCGTTTTTCTAAACAATCCCCAAGATTATAATAACCATTAATAGTTAGAATCTGCAAAATATGCCTAGCAAAGCAATCGTTTTAGCCCAGAAAAATGTCTACCAGTTTTTTAAGCCCTTATGAAGCCCTTTATTCTTTTATTTAACTAAGAAAATGGCTTACCGGTCCCCATAAGGGGAAATGACAGCCTTCCAGCATTACATAGTCTTGTTAGAAATATGGCCAGTCATACCTTAAGCAGAAAAGTCTGCCAACTGTTTCCCCCAACTGAAGTTACTTCATCTCAACAGTCCTGTGTGGAAACAGCAATCGATTTTAGTAACTTCTGCTAAAATCATCTTCCTCTTACAAACAGAAATCTTCATCTTTTTTCTGTTTCAGAGTAAATAGTACATACCAGCACTATTTTAAAATAACAAACACTTGATTGAAGAATAAAAACTACATTTAAACACCAAAAAACTCTTAACCATCTCCATGGAGATGTTGCCTGTGCAACGGCAAAGAGAATGACTGGGGTGGGCGGAGCCTAGGAGGGATCATGTGACCAGCTTTGCTGGGACTCCATTTCCTGTTGGGGAAGAGAATATCCCACAAGTAAGGATGACACCGTGGACCGGACACACCTATGTTGGAGAAACATAATTTATGCTTACCAGATAAATTCCTTTCCTTCCTGGAAGGGAGAGTCCACGACTCCATTCCTTACTGTTGAGTAATACAACACCTGGCCACCAGGAAGAGGCAAAGAAACCCCAGCCAAAGGCTTAAATATCCCACCCACTTCCCCTATCCCCCAGTCATTCTGCCGAGGGAACAAGGAAAAGTAAGAGAAACATCAGGGTATAAAGGTGCCAGAAGAAATATAAAAAGGGAGCCGCACAAAAAATAAAAAAAATAATAATTACGGCTGGAGTCGTGGAATCTCCCTGCAAGGAAGGAAAGGAATTTATCTGATAAGAATAAATTATGTTTTCCTTCCATAAGGCCACAACTTAATTCCTTACTGTTGGAAAAACTATACCCAAGCTCCAGAGGACACCGAAGGAATAAGAAGGGAACAAAAAAGAGGTGGGCCCTATTCTGAGGGCACAACAGCCTGCAAATTGTTTCTCGCGAAAGTTGCTTCAGCCAAACACATCAAACTTGTAAAATTAAGAAAAAAGAAAATGTATGCTTACCTGATAAATTTATTTATTTTTTTACATGATGAGTCCACGGATCATCTTAATTACTAATGGGATATTCACCTTCTGGCCAGCAGGAGGCGGCAAAGAGCACCACAGCAAAGCTGTTAAATAGCTCCTCCCTTCCACTCCAGTCATTCGACCGAAGTTAAGGATAAAAAGGAAAAAACAAGGTGCAGAGGTGTCTGAAGTTTACAATAACCAACAACCTGTCTTCCAAAAACAGGGCGGGCCGTGGACTCATCATGTCAAAAAAGAAATACATTTATCAAGTAAGCATTAATTTTCTTTTCTTTTTAATGACACGATGAGTCCACGGATCATCTTAATTACTAATGGGATTCAATACCCAAGCTAGAGTACACAAATGATACGGGAGGGACAAGACAGGGAATCTAAACGGAAGGCACCACTGCTTGAAGAACCTCTCTCACAAAAGCGGCCTCAGCCAAAGCAAAAGTGTCAAATTTATAGAACTTTGAAAAAATGTGAAGAGAGCACCAAGTTGCAGCCTTGCAAATCTGTTCCATAGAAGCTTCATTCTTGAATGCCCATAAGGAAGCCACGGCCCTCGTATAATGAGCCATAACTCTCTCTGGAGGCTGCTGTCCAGCAGTCTCATATGCAAAACGAATGATACTCTTCAGCCAGAAAGAAAAAGTAGTAGCCGTAGCTTCCTGTGCCTTACGTTTTCCGGGAAAAATCACAAACAAAGCAGAAGACTGGCAAAAATCCTTAGTCGCCTGCAGGTAAAACTTTAAAGCACAGACCACGTCCAAATTGTGCAGAAGCCGTTCCATCTGAGAAGTAGGATTAGGACACAAGGACGGAACAACAAACTCTTGATTAATGTTCCGATCAGAAACAACCTTAGGAAGAAATCCTAATTTAGTACATAAAACTACCTTATCTGAATGGAAAATAAGGTAAGGGGACTCATACTGCAAAGCAGAGAGTTAAGACACTCTACGAGCAAAAGAAATAACAAGAAACAAAACTTTCCAAGAAAACAACTTAAAATCTAAGGAATGCATAGGCTCAAACGGAGCCCCTTGAAGAACTTTGAAAACTAAATTCAGACTCCAAGGAGGAGTAACTACTTAGAACACAGGCCTGATCCTGACCAAGGCCTGACAAAATGATTGTACATCTGGAACATCTGCCAGACGTTTGTGTAACACAATAGATAAGGCAGGGATCTGACTCTTTAGGGAACTTGTCGATAATCCTTTCTCCAAACCCTCTTGTAGAAAAAACAAAACATCTAGGAATTCTAACTCTACTCCATGAGTAGCCCTTGGATTCACACCAATAGATTGTTATGGTATAGCCCTGATATCGAGGGTTAATACCAGATGAAAGATGCCCTTAATACGGGAATAGCAACACACAAACCCAGTTAATATACCGAATGGGGAAAATACACTAAATCCTTCTCTCCTGGAACAGGCAAAAGAATAATTCAAAGTAGCACTCCCCCCCCCCCCCCAAAAAAAAAACGAGACCAAGCTCCGTCTTGAGGGTAAAACAGGAATCAGCAAGAGCTGTGGGTTTATTTTTCTTATATACACATTTTTACACATTAGTACCACCCACAGGATTTTGTAAAACAACCAATAAACACATACAATACTCTCAGACACTCCCACAAAAAATCCTCCCCTCTGCCTGTGATATAATTACCTTACACAATGGGTGATGCAGTTACCTTACACAATGGTAGATACAATTACCTTACACAATGGTTGATACAATTATCACAGACAGAGAAATACAGTTCAATTGCCATGGAGCCAAAGTCTTTCATTATACAAATGGGCTACATGGCATAGCTATCTGGAGTATCAATGTTCAAATAGGCCAAGTACTGAATGACCCAGCTTTCGTGTCTTTGAAGGGGAAAAGTAAGCGCTTCAACATGGGGCTATAGTCTAAAGGCAGCAGGCGGGCAACCAGGCTACTTCAATGCACAGTGGCGAGATTGGAAAAGGGGAGAGATGTGACAAGACCAAACAGACTAACAGGATATCCGACCTCCTGCCGGTCAGTGCCCTGGTTAGTCCAGCAACCCACCCACAAAACACAATCAGCAGTACAGCCCACCCACAATAAATGGTCACTACACCTGGGTAGAGGAGAAACTTGTCCATGTCCAGGTGCCTCACCACGGCTGTGTGGGGGACTGGTACGCTGAATTGCTGGGTTGCGAGGTGGGCAGAGAACAGCTGTACTCTGCCCGGGTGCCAGCTCTACCACGGAAGTAGCCTGGTGGGAGCCTGGTTGCTGGAGGGGGACTGTCTCCCCTTTGGATACATAGCTGTGCTGCTGGAGGGGGAGACCAATCTTCTCCCCTTTGGACAAAGCACCATGCTGCTGTAGGGGGAGACCGACTGTCTCCCCTTTGGCTAAACAGCCCTGTTGCTGGGGGACAGGACTAACTGTCCCTACCCCCTGTGCTGTAAGTGCAGAGACCACGGTCCCATCTGCACGGTTGTGGGGCTTACTGTCTCCCCCTGGTGCGATAAGCTGCCGTGGGGAGAGGGGGTAACAAGCTCCTTTCCCATACATACTTCCAGCCGCTGGGGAATGGAGACTGGGCTTCCAATCCCCTGCTTCTCACTCTGCTGATGGGGGGCAGAACAGATTGTCTCTGCCCCCTGTAACTCAGCCTGCCACTGGGGAATGGAGACTGGGCTCCCAATTCCCTGCAGGACCGGTGGAGAGACCTCGGTCCCATCTCCACCGGCCACCTGGGGTCCTTCCCAGTAAATCTCCACAATATCTTCCCAGCTGAACGGGTCTGGGTCTGTCACCTTGCTGTCCTGCTGAGCCTTCCCTATAGAATGGAAGAGATCTCGGTAGTCTTGCTCCAGTTCCCACTCCAGGGTTGCTAGGTGAGCCAGGTCTTGCTCTACCTCACGGGGGTCAATCCAGTCATGCCTAGCCTCCCTCTCATAGAAAATGTCCTGAAGTCTGGTCTGCGCAGGGCTCCCGAAGTCAGGCTCTGCAAAAGCTTATCATAACAAGCCAGGACCATCAAACTCCTCTCCCTCTGGTTTGTCATGCTCGGCTGTCCAGGGTATATACTGTGCCATATACCACCAGAGCGCCTGGTAGGCATCCTCCAGCCATAGCTCCTGCCATACCCGGTGCTCTAGTTCCTTCACCCATTCCACCAGGGGCTGCTCTCCCAGGAAGGGCATCCGCAGGGCCACTTGCTTCTGCAACCGCTGCTCTTCACTGGGGAGACTCTCACCCCGCTGGTATTGTACATTATCCAGGGCCTGGTACCAGATGCTTTTCCTTAATGCATCCCGGCCATCCAGGTCCTCCTCCTCGTATAACACTGCTGGTTCCATTCTGTTGCTTTTAGGGTCGCTGTACTGGGACATGCGTTGCCCCCAACTTGTAAATCCCCGGATGTGTAGTTGCTCTTCTGGGCGATGATGACTATCCCGTCGCTTGCCACCAATTGTTATGGTATAGCCCTGATAGAGGGTTAATACCAGATGAAAGATGCCCTTAATACGGGAATAGCAACACATGAACCCAGTTAATATACTGAATGGGGAAAATACACTAAATCCTTCTCTCCTGGAACAGGCAAAAGAATAATTCAAAGTAGCAGTTCCCCCAAACACGAGACCAAGCTCCGTCTTGAGGGTAAAACAGGAATCAGCAAGAGCTGTGGGTTTATTGTTCTTATATACACATTTTTACACATTAGTACCACCCACAGGGTTTTGTAAAACAACCAATAAACACATACAATACTCTGACACTCCCACACAAAAACATCCCCTCTGCCTGTGATACAATTACCTTACACAATGGGTGATGCAGTTACCTTACACAATGGTTGATACAATTACCTTACACAATGGTTGATGTAATTTTCACAGACAGAGAAATACAGTTCAATTGCCATGGAGCCAAAGTCTTTTGTTATACAAATGGGCTACATGACAGCTATCTGGGGTATCACTGTTCAAATAGGGCAAGTACTGAATGACCCGGCTTTCATGTCTTTGAAGGGGAAAAGTAAGCATTTCAACATGGGGCCATGGTCTAAAGACAGCAGGCGGGCAACCAGGCTCCTCCAATGCACAGTGGCGAGATTGGTCTCGTCACAGAGATATTTACGCCAAATCTTATGGTAAATCTTTCTAGTTACAGACTTACAAGCCTGAATCATGGTCTCTATGACCGAGTCAGAAAAACACTGCTTGGATAAAATTAAGCGTTCAATCTCCAAGCAGTCAGTTTCAGATAAACTAGATTTGGGTGAAGGAAAGGCCCCAGAATTAGAAGGTCCTTCCTCAACGGAAGTCTCCAAGGTGACAGAGATGACATGTCCACCAAATCGGCATACCAAATCCTGCGAGGCAAAGCTAGTGCAATGAGGATCACCGATGCCCTCTGCTGCTTGATTAAGGCAATTGCCCAAGGAAGAAGAGCAAACTGAGGAAATAAATATGCTACATTGAAGATCCAAGGGACCGCCAGAGCATCTATCAGTTCCGCCTGGGGGTCCCTGGACCTCGACCCGTATCTCGGCATTCTGTCGAGATGCCATGAAATCCGATTCCGGCTGACCCCACTTGAGAATCAGGCCGTAGAACACTTCCGGATGGAGTTCCCACTCCCCCGGATGAAAGGTCTGCCTGTTAAGGAAGTCCGCCTCCCAGTTGTCCACCCCTGTGGACAGATAGCAAGAATGGGCCTCCTCCCACTGATTATTTTGGTTACCTCTGTCATCGCTAAGGAACTCCTCGTTCCTCCCCTGATGATTGATGTAAGTCACAGAAGTTATGTTGTCCGACTGGAACCTGATAAACTGGACCGAGGCTAACTGAGGCCAGGCCAGAAGAGCATTGAAGACCACTCTCAGCTCCAGAAAGCTGGAGTCTGTAGTCACAATCACCCAAGATGGTCTGCGAAAGCAGGTTCCCTGGGAGAGATGATCTCAAGACAACCACCATTGAAAAGAATCCCTTGTCTCCCGCAAACGTGATGATGTCCATTGCCGCCACCATCAGCCCGATTACCTCCATGCACTGAGCCACTGATGGCCGAGGAGTGGACTGAAGGGCTAGACAAGAATCGAAAATCTATAATTTCCTGACTTCTGTCAGAAAAATCTTCATTGATAGGGAATCTATTATGGTTCCCAAGAAAGCTACCCTTGTATTTGGTACTAAAACTCTTTTCCAAATTTACCTTCCACCTGTGAATAGCAGTAAGGATAACACCATGTCTGTGTGGGATCTTGCTTGTTGTAAAGATGGCGCCTGGACTAGGATTTCGTCCAGATAGGGCCCCACTGCAATGCCCCGTAACCGAAGCACCGCCAACAGCGATCCCAGAACCTTTGTGAAATTCTGGGAGCTGAGGCAAGACCGAAGGGAAGAGCCACAAACTAAAAGTGTTTGTCCAGAAAGGCAAACCTTAGGAACTTGTGATGAACCCTGTGAATGAGAACATGCAGGTTTGCGTCCTTTAAATCCACTGTTGTCATAAATTGACTCCTCTTGGATCAAAGGGAGAATGGAACGAATAGTTTCCATCTTGAAGGACGGCTAAGACCAAGCGTTTAATCTCTACACAGTCAGCCTCAGAGAATCTAGAATTTTGATAAACGAAGGGACCCTGTATCATCAGATCTCTGACAAGGTAACCTCCACTGATGAGATGAGGACATTCCCACCAGATCCGCAAACCACGTCCTTCGCGGCCACGATGGAGCAATCTGAATCACAGATGCTCGCTCCTGCTTGATGTGAGTCCTTAAAAGGGACACTGAACCCAATTTTTTTTTTCGTGATTCAGATAGAGCATTGCATTTTAATCAACTTTCTAATTTACTCCTATTATCAAATTTTCTTTATTCTCTTGGTATCTTTGTTTGAAATGCAAGAATATAAGTTTAGATGCCGGCCTATTGTTGGTGAACAACCTGGGTTGCTATTGCTGATTGGTGGATGAATTTATCCAACAACAAAAAAAGGGCTGTCCATCGTCCTAAACCAAAAAAAAAAAAGCTTAGATGTCTTTTTCAAATAAAGATAACAAGAGAACGAAGAAAAATTAATAGGCGTAAATAAGAAAGTTGCTTAAAATGGCATGCTCTATCTGAATCACGAAAGAAAAAATTTGGGTTCAGTGTCCCTTTAAGAGTAATGTTAGCCGAAGGATCATAGGAAAAACATAATGTAAGAACTTACCTGATAAATTCATTTCTTTCATATTAGCAAGAGTCCATGAGCTAGTGACGTATGGAATATACATTCCTACCAGGAGGGGCAAAGTTTCCCAAACCTCAAATTGCCTATAAATACACCCCTCACCACACCCACAATTCAGTTTAACGAATAGCCAAGAAGTGGGGTGATAAGAAAGGAGCAAAAGCATCAAAAATAAGGAATTGGAATAATTGTGCTTTATACAAAAAAATCATAACCACCACAAAAAAGGGTGGGCCTCATGGACTCTTGCTAATATGAAAGAAATGAATTTATCAGGTAAGTTCTTACATAAATTATGTTTTCTTTCATGTAATTAGCAAGAGTCCATGAGCTAGTGACGTATGGGATAATGAATACCCAAGATGTGGAACTTCCACGCAAGAGTCACTAGAGAGGGAGGGATAAAATAAAGACAGCCAATTCCGCTGAAAAAATAATCCACAACCCAAATCAAAAAGTTTTAATCTTATAATGAAAAAAACTGAAATTATAAGCAGAAGAATCAAACTGAAACAGCTGCCTGAAGTACTTTTCTACCAAAAACTGCTTCAGAAGAAGAAAAAACATCAAAATGGTAGAATTTAGTAAAAGTATGCAAAGAAGACCAAGTGGCTGCTTTGCAAATCTGATCAACAGAAGCTTCATTCCTAAAAGCCCAGGAAGTAGAAACTGACCTAATAGAATGAGCCGTTATCCTTTGAGGCGGGGACTTACCCGACTCTACATAAGCATGATGAATCAAAGACTTTAACCAAGATGCCAAGGAAATGGCAGAAGCCTTCTGACCTTTCCTGGAACCAGAAAAGATAACAAATAGACTAGAAGTCTTTCTAAAGACTTTAGTAGCTTCAACATAATATTTCAAAGCTCTTACTACATCCAAAGAATGTAAAGATCTCTCCATAGAATTCTTAGGATTAGGACACATTGAAGGGACAACAATTTCTCTACTAATGTTGTTAGAATTCACAACCTTAGGCACAACACCGCCTTATCCTGATGAAAAATCAGAAAAGGAGATTCACAAGAAAGAGCAGATAACTCAGAAACTCTTCTAGCAGAAGAGATGGCCAAAAGGAACAACACTTTCCAAGAAAGTAATTTAATATCCAGAGAATGCATAGGTTCAAACGGAGGAGCCTGTAAAGCCCTCAGAAACAAATTAAGACTCCAAGGAAGAGAGATTGACTTAATGACAGGCTTGATACGAACCAAAGCCTGTACAAAACAATGAATATCAGGATAATTAGCAATCTTTCTGTGAAAAAGAACAGAAAGAGCAGAGATTTGACCTTTCAAAGAGATTGCAGACAAACCCTTATCCAAACCATCCTGAAGAAACTGTAAAATCCTAGGAATTCTAAAAGAATGCCAAGAAAATTTATGAGAAGAACACCAAGAAATGTAAGTCTTCCAGGCTCTGTAATAAATCTTTCTAGACACAGACTTACGAGCCTGTATCATAGTATTAATCACTGAGTCAGAGAAACCTCTATGACTAAGAATCAAGCGTTCAATTTCCATACCTTCAAATTTAATGATTTGAGATCCTAATGGAAAAATGGGCCTTGAGATAGAAGGTCTGGCCTTAACGGAAGTGTCCAAGGTTGGCAACTTGCCATCCGAACGAGATCCGCATACCAAAACCTGTGAGGCCATGCTGGAGCCACCAGCAATACAAACGAACGTTCCATTACAATTTTGGAAATCACTTTTAGAAGAAGAACTAGAGGCGGAAAGATTTAAGCAGGTTGATAATTCCAAGGAAGTGACAATGCGTCCACTGCTTCCGCCTGAGGATCCCTGGATCTGGACAGATACCTGGGAAGTTTCTTGTTTAGATGAGAGGCCATCAGATCTATTTCTGGAAGTCCCCAGATTTGAACAATCTGAAGAAATACCTCTGGGTGAAGAGACCATTCGCCCGGATGTAACGTCTGGCGACTGAGATAATCCGCTTCCCAATTGTCTACACCTGGGATGTGAACCGCAGAGATTAGACAGGAGCTGGATTCCACCCATACAAGTATCCGAGATACTTCTTTCATAGCCAGAGGACTGTGAGTCCCCTCTTGATGATTGACATACGCCACGGTTGTGACATTGTCTGTCTGAAAACAAATAAACAATTCTCTCTTCAGAAGAGGCCAGAACTGAAGAGCTCTGAAAATCACACAGAGTTCCAAAATGTTGATTGGTAATTTTGCCTCCTGATTCAACCACCAAGTCAGAGAAGATTGAACATTGGGATTTAAGGATATTAATTGTGATATCTTTGTATAATCCCTGCACCACTGGTTCAGCATACAAAGCTGGAGAGGTCTCATGTAAAAGCGAGCAAAGGGGATCGCGTCCGATGCAGCAGTCATGAGACCTAGAATTTCCATGCACAAAGCTACCGAAGGGAATGATTGAGACTGAAGGTTTCGACAAGCTGAAACCAACTTCAGACGTCTCTTTTCTGTTAGAGACAAAGTCATGGACACTGAATCTATTTAAAAACCCAAAAAGGTTACCTTTGTCTGAGGAATCAGGGAACTCTTTGGTAAATTGATCCTCCAACCATGTCTTTGAAGAAACAACACAAGTTGATTCGTATGAGATTCTGCAGAATGTAAAGACTGAGCAAGTGCAAAGATATCGTCCAAATAAGGAAATACCGCAATACCCTGTTCTCTGATTACAGAGAGAAGGGCACCGAGAACCTTTGAAAAGATCCTTGGAGCTGTTGCTAGGCCAAACGGAAGGGCAACAAACTGGTAATGCTTGTCTAGAAAAGAGAATCTCAGGAACTGATAGTGATCTGGATGAATTGGAATATGAAGATATGCATCCTGTAAGTCTATTGTAGACATATAATGCCCTTGCTGAACAAAAGGCAGAATAGTCCTTATAGTTACCATTTTGAATGTTGGTATCCTTACATAACGATTCAATATTTTTAGATCCAGAACTGGTCTGAAGGAATTCTCCTTCTTTGGTACAATGAATAGATTTGAGTAAAAACCCCAGACCCCGTTCCAGAACTGGAACAATTACCCCAGCCAACTCTAGGTCTGAAACATTTCAGAAATGCCTGAGCCTTCACTGGGTTTACTGGAATGCGTGAGAGAAAAAATCTTCACAGGCTGCCTTACCTTGAAACCTATTCTGTACCCTTGTGAAACAATGTTCTGAATCCAAAGACTGTGAATCCAATTGATCCAAATATCTTTGAAAAATCGTAACCTGCCCCCTACCAGCTGTGCTGGGATGAGGGCCGCACTTAACTTTGGTAGAACCAGCATCAGGCAGCGTCTTTCCAGAAGTAGATTCTGATCCAGGGTCAGGTTGTGACATCTTGCAATATGTAATAGAAAAAACAACATATAAAGCAAAATTAGGGATGCACCAAAATTTCGGCCGCAGAAAGTTTCGGCCGAAAATGTCATTTTTGGCTATTTCGGTTTTCGGTTTTTTAGCCTATTATTTTCGGTAAAATTATTGTGTAGCATGTTTCAAATTTGATGCTAGCCTAGAGCTGCTGTTTAGGTTTATTACTTTACTTACTGTTCTGCATATAATGAGTTTTCTAGGACTATACTGTACTTTATTTGGATAATTAGTAAAAAAAAAAAAACCTGTTAAATATGATTCTGTTACATAGAACTAAATGAAGAATAATACAGTATATTGATATTTATAATTGTTTTAAGGATTCACCAAAATTTTGGTCGCAGAAACATTTTGGCCGAAAATGGCAGTTTGCCTGTTTTTTTTTTTCTTGGTAAAATTATTGTGTAGCATATTATTGTTTTAAGATATTTTTGTCCAATTTTAGTGTGTTACTTTCAATAAAAGTGTGGGATTTTTTTATTGGCTCTAATTATGCAAAAAAACAATAATTTGAAAAAATAGATTTTCGGTATCAGTTTCGGTTTTCGGCCAAGTGCATCCCGGATTTTCGGATTCGGTCCAGAATTTCCATTTCGGTGCATCAATAAGCAAAATTATCAAATTCCTTAAATGACAGTTTCAGGAATGGGAAAAGATGCAAAATAAACAAGCCTCTAGCAACCAGAAGCAATGAAAAAGTGAGACTTAAATAATGTGAAAAAAGGTGGAGACCAGAATGAGGCCCACATTTTTTGGTACCAAGTATGACGCCCACATTATTAGCGCTAAATACAACGCCCATATTTTTTGGCGCCAAGTATGACGCCACATCCTCTGGCGTAAAAAAAACGTCTAACACACATACGTCAAAAAATGACGCAACCACAATCAAATTTCCGGCGTCAACTATGGCGCCGGAAATGACAATTTTGCGCCAAGAATGACGCAATAAATTGAAGTATTTTCTGCCCCCGCGAGCCTAACAGCCCGCAGGGAAAAAAGTCAATTGAAAATTTTTAAGCTAAGGAAAAAATTATTTATTCATATGCATTATCCCAAATAATGAAACTGACAGTCTGAATGAACGAATACTGATTATCCTGAATCATGGCAAATATAAGTTTAAACACATATTTAGAACTTTATATATAAAGTGCCCAACCATAGCTTAGAGTGTCATAAATAAAATAAGACTTACTTAATGTAGCACAAACGTACTTCACCACCTCCATGGGAGGCAAAGTTTGTAAAACTGAATTGTGGGAGTGGTGAGGGGTGTATTTATAGGCATTTTGAGGTTTGGGAAACTTTGCCCCTCCTGGTAGGAATGTACATCCCATACGTCACTAGCTCATGGACTCTTGCTAATTACATGAAAAAAATGAAGACTGCACATGGTCACATGGTGCGTAGGACAGGACTTCCCCTGCTATGAAAAAGGTGCTAAGTTATTATGAGCTGCCCAACACTCAAAAACAAAAGTTAAAACATGTTTGTTCCAAGCCAAAAGCACAGTCTATGATCCCAAAAACTCACATTAAGACAGTTATAAATAACCCCTAGCTGTTCAAATAATCTCCCTGAAGGAGATAACCCTTGATCCTATCGAGTCATAAAGGAGTCACACTGTGACCCTGTATAACAAAAGTGAATATATAAAACGGTCTTCTTACCCTCCAGGATCCATGTAGTGCACCAGGCACAGCCTCTCAAGTGTGACAATCTTGCAGCAACACTCTGACATGGACTTGAGTGTGTAACAGCAAACAGTGAAAATCGTCAACACTTATTGCCCAGGAGATGTTAGGCGACAGTCTGGATGTGTTCGCAGAAAAACTTTCCCTGCATCTCCAGACTCTAACTTTCATCAATACTCATACTGAGAGGTTTACATGATTACTTAAAACTCCAGTCCTTTCTTGAAGGGAACAAACCCATTACAGGACTATCCAAATCTTCTGCCACCTCCTATAGTAACGAAAGGCAAAGATTGACTGGGGGATAGGGGAAGTGGGAGGGATATTTAAAGGGACACTGAACCCACATTTTTTCTGTTGTGATTCAGATAGAGCATGCAATTTTAAGCAACATTCTAATTTACTCCAATTATCAAATGTTCTTCATTCTCTTGCTATCCTTATTTGAAAAGCAAGAATGTAAGTTTAGATGCCGGCCCATTTTTGGTGAACAACCAGTGTTGTTCTTCCTGATTGGTGGATAAATTCACCCACCCATAAACAAGTGCTGTCCAAGGTGCTCAACCAAAAATTGGCTGGCTCCTTAGCTTAGATGCCTTCTTTTCAAATAAATATAGCAAGAAAACAAAAATAAATTGATAATAGGAGTAAATTAGAAAGTTGCTTAAAACTGCATGCTCTATCTAAGTCACGAAAAAAAAAATTTGGGTTCAGTGTTCCTTTAAGCCTTTGGCTGGGGTGTCTTTGCCTCTTCCTGGTGGCCAGGTATTGTATTGCTCAACAGTAAGGAATTAGGTCGTGGACACTGCTGCCAGATGGCTAAAAGCATGTGCATGCTCTTGAGCTCACATAAGATTAATCTAACAAAGGATATCAAGAGAACTAAGCAAAACTGAAGAGAAGTTGGAAAGTTGCTATCCAATTCCTTTAAGGACCAGTAAACACAGTAGATTTGCATAACCAACAAATGCAAGATAACAAGACAACACAATAGCATTAACTCAATTTAAAATAAGTAGTAGATTTTAAACTAACAAATTTCAAAGTTATGTATATTGCCACTCCCCCTGTACCATGTGGTAGCAATCAGCCAGTCACAAATGCATATACGTATAGTCTGCTAATTCTTGCACATGCTCAGTAGGAGCTGGTGACTCAAAAAGTGTAAATATAAAAGAAAGTGCACATTTTTTTTAATGGAAGTAAATTGGAAAGTTGTTTAAAATTACATGCTGTATTTGAATCATTAAAAAGGAAATGTATTCTTACCTGATAAATTTGTTTCTTTTACGATACGATGAGTCCATGGATTTCATCCTTACTTGAGGGATATCGCCTCCTGGTCAGCAGGAGACGGCAAAGAGCACCACAGCAGAGCTGTATATATAGCTCCTCCCTTCCCTCCCACTCCAGTCATTCGACCAAAGTTAGAAAAAGAAAGGAAAAGCCAAGGTGCAGAGGTAACTGAAGTTTAACAAAAATAAAGACCTGTCTCATAAAACAGGGTGGGCCGTGGACTCCCATATCTAAAAAGAAACAAATTTATCAGGAAAGAATACATTTCCTTTTCTTTTTAAAGACACGATGAGTCCACGGATTTCATCCTTACTTGTGGGATACAATACCAAACGGAAGATACCACTGCTTGAAGAACTTTTCAAACAAAAACAGCCTAAGACGAGGCAAAAGTATCAAATTTGTAAAATTTGGAAAAAGTGTGAAGAGACGACCAAGTTGCAGCCTTGCAAATCTGTTCAACAGAAGCATCATTTTTGAATGCCCATGAGGAAGCCACAGCCCTAGTGGAATGGGCCATAATTCGTTCAGGAGGCTGCTGTCCAGCAGTCTCATATGCAAAACGGATGATACTCTTCAGCCAAAAAGAAAGAGGTAGCCGCAGCTTTCTGACCCCTACGTTTCCCTCAAAAAATGACAAACAAGGAAGACTATTGACGAAAATCCTTAGTCGCCTGCAAGTAGAACTTCAAGGCACGGACCACGTCCAAATTATGTAACAGACGCTCCTTCTTAGAAGGATTAGGACACAAGGAAGGAACAACAATTTCCTGATTAATATTTTTATTGAAACAACCTTAGGAAGAAAACCAGGTTTGGTACGTAACACCACCTTATCAGAATGAAAAATAAGATAAGGAGAATCACATTGCAATGCCAAAAGCTCAGAAACTCTGCAGAAGAAATAGCAACCAAAAATAAAACTTTCCAAGACAATAACTTAATATCTATGGAATTCATAGGTTCAAATGGAACCCCTTGAACTTTAAGAACTAAATTCAAACTCCAAGGAGGAGCAATTGGTTTAAACACATGCCCGATTCTAGTCAGAGCCTGACAAAAAGACTGACCATCTGGAACATCTGCCAGACGCTTGTGTAACAAAATAGACAAAGCAGAAATCTGTCCCTTTAAGGAACTTGCTGACAACCCTTTCTCCAATCCGTCTTGGAGTAAAGACAAAATCCTGGGAATCCTAACCCTACTCCATGAGTAGCCCTTGGATTCGCACCAATAAAGATATTTACACCTTCTTATGGTAAATTTTCCTAGTAACAGGCTTACGTGCCTGAATCAAGGTAACTATGACCGAATCAGAAAACCCTCGCTTAAATAAAATTAAGCGTTCAATCTCCAAGCAGTTAGCTGCAGAGAAACTAGATTCGGATGGTGAAAGGGTCCCTGAATGAGAAGGTCTTTCCTCAATGGAAGCTTCCACGGTGGCTGAGATGACATGTCCACCAGATCGGCTTACCAAGACCTGCGAGGCCACGCAGGAGCAATGAGGATCACTGATGCTCTCTACTGTTTGACTCGAGCAATCACCCGGGGCAGGAGAGCAAATGGAGGGAACACATAAGTTAGGCCGAAAGACCAAGGCACTGCCAAGGCATTAGTTTGGCCTGGGGATCCCTGGACCTGGACCTCGGCAGTTTGCCATTCTGACGAGATGCTATGAGATCCAACTCCGGTCTGCCCCATCTGAGGATCAAGTTGGAAATTACCTTCGGATGGAGTTCCCACTCTCCCGGATGAAATGTCTGTCTGCTCAGAAAATCCGCCTCCCAGTTGTCCCACCCTGGGATATGGATCGCCGACAGATGGCAAGAGAAACTTCGCCCACTGTATTATCCTGGCTACCTCCCTCATCGCTAAGGAACTTCTTGTTCCTCCCTGATGATTGATGCAAGCTACCGTCGTTATGTTGTCCGACTGGAATCTGATGAATTGAGCCGAAGCCAACTGAGGCCAAGCCTGAAGCACATTGAATATTGCTCTCAATTCTAGAATGTTTATGGGAAGGAGAGACTCCGCCTGAGTCCATACACCCTGAGCCCTTAGGATGGGGAGCAGTCTGGAACTCCCTATCAGGCTGGCATCCGTTGTCACTATCACCCATGAGAGTCTGCGGAAGCATGTGCCCTGGGATAGATGATCCAGCGACAACCACCATAGAAGAGAGTCCCTTGTCTCCTGATCTAGAGTCATTTGAGGAGACAAATTTGTATAATCTCCATTCCACTGACTGAGCATGCTCAGTTGCAGAGGCCTGCGATGAAAACGAGCAAACTGAACGATGTCCATTGCTGCTACCATCAACCCAATTACCTCCATGCACTGAGCCACTGACAGCAGAGGATTGGTCCGAAGGGCTCGGCATGTGTCCAGAATCTTTAATTTTCTGACCTCCAACAAAAAGATTCTCATGGATAGAGAGTCGATTAGAGTTCCCAAGAAAGGAACCCTTGTCTGTGGAACTAGAGAACTCTTTTCCAGATTTACCTTCGACCCATGAGTCCTCATGAAGTATAGAACAATGTCGGTATGAGACTTTGCTAGCTGATAAGACGCCTGGATCAGAATATCGTCCAGATAAGGTGCCACTGCAATGCCTCGTGGTCTTAGAACCGCCAGCAGGGACCCCAGAACTTTTGTGAAAATTCTGGGATCCGTGGCCAGTCCGAAAGGAAGAGCCACGAACTGAAAATGTTTGTCCAAAAAGGCAAACCTCAGGAACTTGTGATGATCTCTGTAGATAGGAACATGAAGATATGCATCCTTTAGGTCCACGGTAGTCATAAATTGACCCTCCTGGATTAGTGGAAGAATGGTACGAATAGTTTCCATTTTGAAGGATGGAACTCTGAGATACTTGTTTAGACTTTTGAGGTCTAAAATAGGACGGAACGTCCTCTCTTTATCGGGAACTACAAAGAGATTTGAATAAAACCCTTGTCCCTGTTTCTGTATTGGAACAGGACATATGACTCCCATGGAGGAGAGATCTCTTACACAGCGTAAGAACGCCTCTCTTTATCTGGTCTACAGACAATCGTGAAAGAAGAAACCGTCCTATGGGGAAGGAATTTTTTAACTCCAACTAGTGTCCAGGAATCCTGAGCGTCTCTTATCCAAGCCTGGACAAAGAGAGAAAGTCTGCCCCCTACTAGATCCGGTCCCGGATCGGGGGCTGACCCTTCATGCCGACTTGGTAGTGGCAGCCTGCTTCTTGGACTGTTTACCCTTGTTCCAAGACTGGTTAGGTCTCCAAGTAGACTTGGTTTGTGAATCCCCTTCCTGTTTAGCGGAAGAGGAGGAGGAAGAGGGAACCCCCTAGAAATTTCGAAAGGAACGAAAATTACTCTGTCGCCCTTTCTGTTTGGACTTTTTATCCTGAGGGAGATGACACTTGCCTACTGTAATGTCTGCAATAATCTCCTTCAAGTCAGGCCCGAACAGGGTCTTCCCCTTGTAAGGAATAGACAAAAGCTTAGACTTGGATGACACATACGCAGACCAAGACTTTAACCATAAAGCCCGACGTGCTAAAATGGCAAAGCCCGAACTCTTAGCCGCCAATTTAGTAATCTGCAGAGAAGCATCCGTAATAAACAAATTCACTAACTTAAGAGCTTTAATCCGATCCTGTATCTCTTCCAAGAGAGTCTGTCTTAAGAGACTCCTCTAGAGCATTAAACCAGAAAGCAGTCGCACTGGTCACAGTATGCCAAGAATCCCTAATAGCGTCGGCTATAGGATACATCTTTTTAAATACAGGCGAAGGAGAAAAAGGAATACCTGGTCTTCCCCATTCCTTAGCAATAATCTCAGAAGTCCTTTTAGGAACTGGAAAGACATCTGAGTAAGAAGGAACTTCCAAATATCTGTCAAACTTACTAAATTTCTCTGGCGGGACTATGATGGAGTCACAGTCATCTAAAGTAACCAACACCTCTTTCAGTAATAAACGCAGGTGTTCAAGCTTAAACCTGAAGGAAACCACATCAGGATCAGTCAAGGGCAAAGCACTCCCTGCTTCAGAGAGTTCACCCTCAGAAAGTACCTCCGTACTTTCCAACTCAGAGCCCATGGAGGGTGCATCCGCAATCGCCACCATGGAATCGGTGGCATACGTGCCCGCATCGGTGTCCCTTCTTGTACGCTTGCTGCGCGAAATAGGAAGGTTGGATAACGCATCTGAAAGCGTAGAGGACACCACTGCAGCAATGTCTTTTAATGTAAATACTGCAGACACTGGGGAAATACATGACCCTGCTTGCGTGGGCGTTAAGGGCTGAAAGCTGCGGCATACCTTGTATCTCATTTATAGACTCCTGAGAAACATCTGAGTAAGGTAAAGGTTAATCAAAAAAAAAAAAATTATCCCTATAATGTAAGGCTCTCTCACAACTTGAAGGACAAAAAGGAACTGGAGGTTCCACAGGGGCATTCAAACACATAGAACAAGTTAACACTTGGATGTCATCTGAATCCATACTAAACAAAATCAATGTACAACAATAATAATGTAGTTAGAAAGTTGTCAATGTTTAAAGAGAACCTTATTACAAGTACACTGTCTCTTTAAGAAATAATCTGACAACAATTTTTCTTGCAAGCAAAACGATATAATAAAAACTGCAGAAAAAAAATCAAATTGTCACTGAAGCACCCCGCCTCAACAGCCCTGCTGAGGCGCCTACCTGCCCCCACGGTCCTCTGACCACACCTAGGAACAATCCGGAGCAGAGCCTATAACCGCTTGCTTTAATCACAAACCATGCGGTTGAGGCGTTACTTGCGATGCGTCTCTCAGCCGGTGACTTCCGGAGTAAGAGAAACTGCGCGGCAATTACTGGAGAGCGCGCAAAGTCAAAACTCCGCCCATCGTGGGCGTCGTCAAATGCCACCATTAAACACAGGGGAAATACAGGTTACCGCAAAAAAAAAAAAAAAAAGTGAATTACCAGCCGCAAAACCGGAGTCCATATAATCAGACTCCGGCAACACATCCCAGCGTCAGCCCAAAAAGAAAAACCATTTAACAGCCGCTCCTGTAGCTAATAAAGAGTAAGGCTAAATGCTAATAGTGTCCCAAGTGTACTCTTACCAACACGAACACTCTCTGAAACATATAGCCGTGTTGGAGAACATCCATGAAACCCACACAATCTGAAAATAGGGAAGCCCTTTACTAAGAGCCCTGGTTCCCCAAATATGAAAGGAGTACAGCCCGTTCTGAGTTATGCCTAAAAGCCCCAGAAATGAAAGACTGCACTTAGCTTAACGCTGAGTGCCAGCATGATGAGTCTCAGTGTAAACAGGTCCTTTGCTCCCTCCTTCAGCTCTGTAAACACAGAAGGGCCTTAGTTAATATTCTCTAAGACCATCAACATAAGGGCAGCACAAGTATGGGAGACGCAGTGAAGCTAAAACCCCACCAGTTCCCATTGCTTAAAAGCCACCTGTAGCTCTACTCTAGAGGCTGACAAGGAATACGGCTACACCCTATAGAAAAATAGCACACTTTGGTACCATTTTAAAAATAATAAACTCTTGATTGAAGAATCTAAACTAACACCTCACTTTACCTCTTCCTATCACTAACACAGGCAAAGAGAATGACTGGAGTGGGAGGGAAGGGAGGAGATATATATATATATATATATATACAGCTCTGCTGTGGTGCTCTTTGCCTCCTCCTGCTGACCAGGAGGCGATATCCCACAAGGATGAAATCCGTGGACTCATCGTATCTTGTAAGAGAAATTTAATTTTACCAGAGTATCCCTTTAAAGTTTAATTTTGAATTGAATGTCCCATTTGTAATAATAAAATAAATTACTATTCATTAATGTTACTGAAATAAATCTGTATATATGATAAGTAACCCGGAATACAAACACTTTGTAACTTTGTATTGGATGTGTTTCATGGATGCATTTATACACACATCAATATTACAAATATAAATAACACAGAAATCTTTTCATTGTGACCTGTATTTGAATATATTTGTGGGGTGTAACTCACCATCTGCCTCCCGCGTACCACAGCAGCATGCACGTTTTTCAGAGATCCGTCATTCTCCTCAAATACCTCAGCAGACCAAATGGCACAGTTAATGTGAGTCCACTCATTCTGACCAATATACAGCAGCCTCCCAGCACTCTACGCAGATATAAGATGCAGAGGACAATAAAAAAAAGGGAGAAATGCAATTTATGAAATTTTCTTTTTTTTAACTGTTCTTCCCATGCTTGCATGCTCACCTTCGGCTCATCATCGCCAAACTTTAGGCAAAGGGCACATTGACGTATATCTTTCTCTTCAGTCGTGTCTTTCACAGGTTCAACATTCACTTCTTTCTTTACTAAGGGGGATAAAACACATGATGAAGGAAAAAGGAAAATAAGGAACACAAGAGTTTCCTTGAACACGTACCTTTGCTGGGAGATTCAATCTTTGGAGTGACGCAAATGCTTGACGGAGACCTCCAATGGGCGTACATGTGGTCAGAGTAGGGGGGCACCACTGCATTTGGAAGAACACCTCTGAAAAAGAGAGAAGAGTTTTGATTTTCAGACCATTACAGCACAAATCCATTTGCTCATTAGTGAGCCGGGAATGTGGGTTCCTGTAGAGATGTGGAGGTGTCCAACTACTCACTCTGTTATAGGTTTATTACTCTGCCAGTGAATAGATTCTTCTGCATGAAACCAGCTGAAACATTTCTCCATTGACTGCAAGTGGAAATTGGAGATGCATTAAGGATGATCAGAAAAATTATCAGAAACACAGAGGAATGAAAATATAATGGAGATCATTACTACCACACAACAACACAATAAAGCAAATGAGGAGAACTCTAGTAATGTGGTAACCAATGCCGAGTTCAAATAGTAAGGAATCCTGGTTATTTCTAACCCTTATAATTTAAGTCAGGCATCATACAGATATCCTGCACACCCTGCAACTAATGAAACAACTTTGCAATAGACTAACTATTTTGAGCCCCTATTTATGTAATTTAGCTCTGAAAACAGAGCAATCTCTAATTCCCAGAACTTGCAATACACCTGCTGACTTATCAAGGCTAACTCTGCTACATAACTATCTCTAATTGTCTTTATTACATAACAGCAGCAAACCATTATTATTATTGGTTATTTGTAGAGCGCCAACAGATTCCGCAGCGCTATAAAACAACTATACTAACATTATGACAATGACTAGCCTTGTCATCTGTGGAATAAAGCCCATATTAGCTCCTCCAAGTAAGGCAAATGGTGGGTGAAGTGTTTTCTATTGAAAAATTGCAATAAAAAATTTGTTTTAAAAACATTAAGACTTGGCGGATATGTTATTCTATAGCAACACAAGGTGCTTACTGTCCCTTTAAAAACAAAATTTATGCTTACCTGATAAATTTATTTCCGGATATGGAGAGTACACAACGTCATCAATTAATAGTGGGAATATCACTCCTGGCCAGCAGGAGGAGACAAAGAGCACCACAGCAAAGCTGTTAAAGGGACACTGAACCCCAATTTTTTTCTTTCGTGATTCGCATAGAACATGCAAATTTAAGCAACTTTCTAATTTACTCCTATTAGCAATTTTTCTTTGTTCTCTTGCTTTCTTTATTAGAAAAAGAAGGCATGTAAACAATTTTTTTGGTTCAGACCCATGGAAAGCACTTGTTTATTGGTGGGTGAATTTATCCACCAATCGGCAAGAACAACACATTGTGTTCACCAAAAATGGGCCGGAATCTAAACTTACATTCTTGCATTTCAAATAAAGATACCAAGAGAATGAAGAGAATTTGATAATAGGAGTAAATTAGAAAGTTGCTTAAAATTGCATGCTCTATCTAAAATCAAAGATAAAAGAAAAAAATTGGGTTCAGTGTCCCTTTAAGTGTCACTCCCCTACCCATAATACCCAGTCATTCGACCGAAAGAAAATGGAAAAAAGAATAACATAATTTATGTAAGAACTTACCTGATAAATTAATCTTTCATATTGGCAAGAGTCCATGAGCTAGTGACGTATGGGATATACAAACCTACCAGGAGGGGCAATGTTTCCCAAACCTCAAAATGCCTATAAATACACCCCTCACCAAACCCACAACTCAGTTGAACGAATAGCCAAGTAGTGGGGTAAAAAAATAAGTAAAAAAGCATACAAAAGAGGTACTGGAAATAAAAGTGTGCTTTATACAAAAAAATCATAACCACCATAAAAAACATAATTTATGCTTACCTGATAAATTTATTTCTCTTGTAGTGTAGTCAGTCCACGGGTCATCCATTACTTATGGAATATATCTCTTCCTAACAGGAAGCTGCAAGAGGATCACCCAAGCAGAGCTGCTATATAGCTCCTCCCCTCACATGTCATTCAGTCATTCGACCAAAACCAGACGAGAAAGGAGAAACCATAGGGTGCAGTGGTGACTGGAGTTTAATTAAAATTTAGATCTGCCTTAAAGACAGGGCGGGCCGTGGACTGACTACACTACAAGAGAAATAAATTTATCAGGTAAGCATAAATTATGTTTTCTCTTGTTAAGTGTAGTCAGTCCATGGGTCATCCATTACTTATGGAATACCAATACCAAAGCTAAAGTTCACGGATGAAGGGAGGGACAAGGCAGGAACCTTAAACAGAAGGAACCACTGCCTGAAGCACCTTTCTCCCAAAAATAGCCTCCGAAGAAGCAAAAGTGTCAAATTTGTAAAATTTTGAAAAAGTGTGAAGTGAAGACCAAGTTGCAGCCTTGCAAATCTGTTCAACAGAGGCCTCATTTTTAAAGGCCCAGGTGGAAGCCACAGCTCTAGTAGAATGAGCTGTAATCCTTTCAGGAGGCTGCTGTCCAGCAGTCTCATAGGCTAAACGTATTATGCTACGAAGCCAAAAAGAAAGAGAGGTAGCCGAAGCCTTTTGACCTCTTCTCTGTCCAGAGTAAACGACAAACAGGGAAGAAGTTTGACGAAAATCTTTAGTTGCCTGCAAATAGAACTTCAGGGCACGGACTATCTCCAGATTATGCAAAAGTCGTTCCTTCTTTGAAGAAGGGTTAGGACACAGTGATGGAACAACAATCTCTTGATTGATATTCCTGTTAGTAACTACCTTAGGTAAGAACCCAGGTTTAGTACGCAGAACTACCTTGTCTGAATGAAAAATCAGATAAGGAGAATCACAATGTAAGGCAGAAAACTCAGAGACTCTTCGAGCCGAGGAAATAGCCATCAAAAACAGAACCTTCCAGGATAACAGCTTGATATCAATGGAATGAAGGGGTTCAAATGGAACGCCTTGAAGAACGTTAAGAACTAAGTTTAAGCTCCACGGCGGAGCAACAGTCTTAAACACAGGCTTAATCCTAGCTAAAGCCTGACAAAAAGCCTGAACGTCTGGAACTTCTGCCAGACGTTTGTGTAGAAGAATAGACAGAGCAGAAATCTGTCCCTTTAACGAACTAGCAGATAAGCCCTTTTCTAAACCCTCTTGTAGAAAAGACAATATCCTAGGAATCCTAACCTTACTCCATATGAGTAACTCTTGGATTCGCACCAATATAAATATTTACGCCATATCTTATGGTAAATTCTTCTGGTAACAGGCTTCCTAGCCTGTATTAAGGTATCAATAACCGACTCCGAGAAGCCACGCTTTGATAGAATCAAGCGTTCAATCTCCATGCAGTCAGCCTCAGAGAAATTAGATTTGGATGGTTGAAAGGACCCTGAATTAGAAGGTCCTGTCTCAGAGGCAGAGACCACGGTGGGCAGGACGACATGTCCACTAGGTCTGCATACCAGGTCCTGCGTGGCCACGCAGGCGCTATCAGAATCACCGAAGCTCTCTCCTGTTTGATCTTGGCAATCAAACGAGGAAGCATCGGAAATGGTGGAAACACATAAGCCATGTTGAAGACCCAAGGGGCTGTCAGAGCATCTATCAGCACCGTTCCCGGGTCCCTGGACCTGGATCCGTAACAAGGAAGCTTGGCGTTCTGACGAGACGCCATGAGATCCAGATCTGGTTTGCCCCAACGATGAATCAGTTGAGCAAAGACCTCCGGATGAAGTTCCCACTCCCCCGGATGAAAAGTCTGGCGACTTAGAAAATCCGCCTCCCAGTTCTCCACGCCTGGGATGTAAATCGCTGACAGGTGGCAAGAGTGAGACTCTGCCCAGCGAATTATCTTTGAGACTTCCAACATCGCTAGGGAACTTCTGGTTCCCCCTTGATGGTTGATGTAAGCCACAGTCGTGATGTTGTCCGACTGAAATCTGATGAACCTCAGTGTTGCTAACTGAGGCCAAGCTAGGAGAGCATTGACTATTGCTCTTAATTCCAGAATATTTATTGGGAGGAGTTTCTCCTCCTGAGTCCATAGTCCCTGAGCCTTCAGGGAGTTCCAGACTGCGCCCCAGCCTAGAAGGCTGGCGTCTGTTACAATCGTCCAATCTGGCCTGCGAAAGGTCATCCCCTTGGACAGATGTGGCCGAGAAAGCCACCATAGAAGAGAATCTCTGGTCTCTTGATCCAGATTTAGCAGGGGGGACAAATCTGAGTAATCCCCATTCCACTGACTTAGCATGCACAATTGCAGCGGTCTGAGATGCAGGCGCGCAAATGGTACTATGTCCATTGCCGCTACCATTAAGCCTATTACTTCCATGCACTGAGCTACTGACGGGTGTGGCATGGAATGAAGGACACGGCAAGCATTTAGAAGTTTTGATAACCTGGCCTCCGTCAGGTAAATTTTCATCTCTACAGAATCTATAAGAGTCCCTAGAAAGGGAACCCTTGTAAGTGGTAATAGAGAACTCTTTTCCACGTTCACCTTCCACCCATGCGACCTCAGAAATGCCAGAACTATCTCTGTATGAGACTTGGCAGTTTGAAAACTTGACGCTTGTATCAGAATGTCGTCTAGGTACGGAGTCACCGCTATGCCTCGCGGTCTTAGTACCGCCAGAAGTGAGCCCAGAACTTTTGTAAAGATTCTTGGAGCCGTAGCTAACCCGAAGGGAAGAGCTACAAACTGGTAATGCCTGTCTAGGAAAGCAAATCTTAGGTACCGATAATGATCCTTGTGAATCGGTATGTGAAGGTAGGCATCCTTTAAGTCCACTGTGGTCATGTACTGACCCTCTTGGATCATGGGAAGGATGGTTCGAATAGTTTCCATTTTGAATGATGGAACTCTTAGGAATTTGTTTAGGATTTTTAAGTCCAAGATTGGTCTGAAGGTTCCCTCTTTCTTGGGAACCACAAATAGATTTGAATAGAATCCTTGCCCGTGTTCCGTCCGCGGACCTGGGTGGATCACCCCCATTAGTAAGAGGTCTTGTACACAGCGTAGTAACGCCTCTTTCTTTATTTGGTTTGCTGATAACCTTGAAAGATGAAATCTCCCTCGTGGAGGAGAAGTTTTGAAGTCCAGGAGATATCCCTGAGATATGATCTCCAACGCCCAGGGATCCTGGACATCTCTTGCCCAAGCCTGGGCGAAGAGAGAAAGTCTGCCCCCCACTAGATCAGTTTCCGGATAGGGGGCCCTCTCTTCATGCTGTTTTAGGGGCAGCAGCAGGTTTTCTGGCCTGCTTGCCCTTGTTCCAGGACTGGTTAGTTTTCCAGCCCCGTCTAACGAGCAACAGCTCCTTCCTGTTTTGGAGCGGAGGAAGTTGATGCTGCTCCTGCCTTGAGGTTACGAAAGGCACGAAAATTAGACTGTTTGGCCTTTGATTTGGCCCTGTCCTGAGGTAGAGCATGGCCCTTACCTCCCGTAATGTCAGCTATAATTTCTTTCAAGCCGGGCCCGAATAAGGTCTGCCCTTTGAAAGGAATATTAAGCAATTTAGATTTAGAAGTCACGTCAGCTGACCAGGATTTAAGCCATAGCGCTCTGCGCGCTTGGATGGCGAATCCGGAGTTCTTAGCCGTAAGTTTGGTTAAATGTACGACGGCATCAGAAACAAATGCGTTAGCTAGCTTAAGTGCTTTAAGCTTGTTCATAATTTCATCCAATGGAGCTGTGCGAATGGCCTCTTCAAGAGACTCAAACCAGAATGCCGCCGCAGCAGTGACAGGCGCAATGCATGCAAGGGGCTGTAAGATAAAACCTTGTTGAACAAACATTTTCTTAAGGTAACCCTCTAATTTCTTATCCATTGTATCTGAAAAGGCACAACTGTCCTCCACCGGGATAGTGGTACGCTTAGCTAAAGTAGAAACTGCTCCCTCCACCTTAGGGACCGTCTGCCATAAGTCTCGTGTGGTGGTGTCTATAGGAAACATTTTCCTAAATATGGGAGGAGGGGAAAAAGGCACACCAGGTCTATCCCACTCCTTGCTAATAATCTCTGTAAGCCTTTTAGGTATAGGAAACACGTCAGTACACACCGGTTCCGCATAGTATCTATCCAACCTACATAATTTTTCTGGAATTGCAACCGTGTTACAATCATTCAGAGCCGCTAATACCTCCCCTAGCAATATGCGGAGGTTCTCAAGCTTAAATTTAAAATTAGAAATCTCTGAATCCAGTCTCCCTGGATCAGATCCGTCACCCACAGAATGAAGCTCTCCGTCTTCATGTTCTGCAAACTGTGACGCAGTATCTGACATGGCTCTCACCTCATCCGCGCGCTCTGTCCTTAACCCAGAGCTATCGCGCTTGCCTCTTAATTCTGGCAATTTAGATAATACTTCTGTCATAACAGTAGCCATGTCTTGCAAAGTGATTTGTAAGGGCCTCCCTGATGTACTTGGCGCCACAAAATCAGGCACCTCCTGAGCGGGAGGCGAAGGTACTGACACGTGAGGAGAGTTAGTCGGCATAACTTCCCCCTCGTTGTCTGGTGATAATTTCTTTACATGTAAAGATTGACTTTTATTTAAAGTAACATCAATGCAATTAGTACACAAATTTCTATTGGGCTCCACATTGGCCTTTAAACATAGTGAACAAAGAGATTCATCTGAGTCAGACATGTTTAAACAGACTAGCAATGAGACTAGCAAGCTTGGAAATACTTTTCTAAATAAATTTACAAGCAATATAAAAAACGCTACTGTGCCTTTAAGAAGCACAAAAAGCTGTCACAGTTGAAATAACAATGAACCAAAATAGTTATAGCAACCAATTTTTCACAGTAAATGTATTAAGTTAGCAAAGGATTGCACCCACCAGCAAATGGATGATTAACCCCTTAATACCCAAAAACGGATAACAATTCAATAATTAACGTTTTTAACACAGTCAAAACACACTGTACCTCCCTCAAAATGAATTTTGAAGACCCCTGAGCTCTCTAGAGACGATCTGGATCATGGAGGATGAAGTAGACAGATTGTGACTGAATTTTTACTGCGCAAAAAAAGCGCTAAATTAGGCCCCTCCCACTCATATTACAACAGTGGGGAAGCTCAGATAACTGTTTCTATGCAGAAAACAAAGATGGCCATGTGGTAAAAATCATGCCCCAATAAGTTTTATCACCAAGTACCTCACAAAAAACGATTAACATGCCATTAAACGTTTTGAACATACATTTTAAAAGTTATGAAGTGTTATTAATAAGCCTGCTACCAGTCGCTTTTACTGCAGTTAAGGCTCATACATTATTTCAGTATTAACAGTATTTTCAGAGTCAATTCCATTCCTTAGAAAAATACATTCAGTGTACACACACTCATCAGCCTAATACCAGTCGCTATCACTGCATTTAAGGCTGAACTTACGTTACATTGGTATCAGCAGTATTTTCTAAGTCAATTCCATTCCTCAGAAAAATAATTTACTGCACATACCTCGTTTGCAGGGGGGCCCTGCATGCTATTCCCCTTTTCTGAAGTTACCTCACTCCTCAGATGAGAACAGCCAGTGGATCTTAGTTACGTCTGCTAAGATCATAGAAAACGCAGGCAGATTCTTCTTCTAATGCTGCCTGAGAACAAACAGCACACTCCGGTGCCATTTAAAATAACAAACTTTTGATTGAAGAAATAAACTAAGTTAAAAAACACCACAGACCTCTCACAGCGACCTATCTTTAGTTAGGCTGCAAGAGAATGACTGAATATGACATGTGAGGGGAGGAGCTATATAGCAGCTCTGCTTGGGTGATCCTCTTGCAGCTTCCTGTTAGGAAGAGATATATTCCATAAGTAATGGATGACCCGTGGACTGACTACACTTAACAAGAGAAAAGGGTGGGCCTCATGGAGTCTTGCCAATATAAAAGAAATTAATTTATCAGGTAAGTTCTTACATAAATTATGTTTTCCTTCATGTAATTGGCAAGAGTCCATGAGCTGGTGACGTATGGGATAGAAATACCCAAGATCTGGAGGGCGGAGCTAGCCAGCCTAGGAGATGGCTGCTTTCTCTTAGAGCTCCTCAGCCCTATCTGTATGAGAACGGTTCAGGCTCATGCCTCACGCAAACTAACAGCCACAATCCTCGGCAAACACATTCACTCTGTGACTAGCCACTCTGGGACCGTCTATCTGCAAATTTAATTACCGGAGCACCTCCTAAAAGTGAACGCATGACTGCGGCCTTCACGCACCCGCCAACGCTCCTAAATGAGACACCAGCACTTCGGCTCTCGCGGTTAGCCCATATCAACTGAGCGTCTTGAGTCGAGGCAAACCGGAGCAGCAACAAAGCACTGGGCAACAAGTCACGGCTTCCCGATGCGGAGGTGAGTCACGCGGTAGGCCGCAGCCTAAAATAAAGCAATGTGCGCACCGCGCACAACCAAAGGAGAAGTCCGGCACTAATAGCTGAAGCAGCAGAGCGAGACACATCTCTCAGTTAGACCTATGTCCGGCAGCTTTACTGTGGGGATATATTTGCACTAAGAACACACATGTTCATATCGCAGCACCGGCACATAATGTAACACAAAAGGCTCAAGCATTAACCCCTACATGCCTACATAAAAAAGATCTTTGAATAAACTGCAGAGGGGCAACACTCTAGATAGCTTATTGCCAACGTAAGCTTCTCCTCATCAAAAATCTAACAGTGAAAAGACCTGAGGGCACAATCCTTTACCTTATTTGAGGGATCACGCTGCAACCTAATTTCTCCTACTAAAAGGGACATAACTGTCAATTCAGATCCTAGAGTCACCTTCCATTTTTTTTGCAGCTCCTAACTGGTCTTGCAAACCTCTCTATCTACGCTAAAAAATGTCGCCAAAGAAAGGCAGTAAACCAAGTAAAAGCAGCAAGCAGCTGAAAGCCACGTCTCACACTGTAAATACATTCTTTAAGACCTTGGAAAATAAAGCCAATGCTTCAGAAGAAGTTGACCCCCCTGATCTTGTCTCAGGCCAAAGCTCATCAGAATCTGAAAGTGATCAACCTGCAGATAGCATTACCATACCCACAGCTCTATTTCACTCAATCCCCTCAAAAAAAGACTTTTCATCACTAATAACTCAAGTCAAGCAATGCATTAAAGATGAGATCTCTGACCTCAAGAAAGACATCTCTGAAATAGGACACAGGGTAGAATCACTTGAAAACACACAAGATGCCCAAGCAGAAGCTATCACAGAGCTCCATCACACTATTCAACGTCAGGGTGCAAACATTTCAGAGCTGGAAGATAAACTGGACGACGCAGAAAATCGCAGCAGGCGCCATAACATCAGACTAAGAGGAATTCCTGAAGCTGTTGCAACACCTGACCTAGAGCAATACCTTCAAAACTTTTTCAGTACCCTGAAAAAAGAAGAAACACAGACAAAAATTGAAATTGACAGGGCTCACAGAGCTCTGCGCCCCAAACCACAAATAGACCAACCGCCAAGAGACGTTATAGCCAGAATCACCAATTACCAAGTAAAAGAAGAATTAATGAAACTTGCAAGAGAACAACAACCCCTCAGGTACGACAATGTAGAGATACAGGTTTTCGCTGACCTATCTCAAAGGACACTCTCCAAACGCAGAGATCTTAAACCACTAACATCACTCCTACGGAAGAGAAGCATCCCATACCGTTGGGGTTTTCCCTTTCATTTGATAATACTATGGAAGGGCAGACGCCTATCATGCTCCACTACAGACGACATCATACCTATCTGCAGAGAACTAGACATTCAACCACCACAACTAGCTGAGGGCCTACCCGCCCATATCAAAGACCCCAACACCACAGGACTTCCACCACTCCCGCAACGGAAGGAATGGATCCCAGTCCGTCAAAAGAGAACACAGAAACCCGCTTCACCCCAGATGTCTTCTAGAGATGTTACAAGCTGACTGACGTTTCGTGGTAAACCCCACTTTTTGTTTCCATTCTCCCTGCCCCAGTTTAGATTGGGGCCCATATTTCTTTATTAATGGTTTATTGCTGCACAATGTTTTTTTTCTTTTTCGTAAGTTCCCTTTTATTGCACTGAAATGCTTGATTTCTTATAATATGCTGACTGTTAGTTACTAGCAAAGTTTAATGGTTCTCATACAGTTGGGAGTTTATCTCCTTAATTTTAGGAATGTTCAATGTACTTAAGATGGAAAATGTATTTTGTTTCTCTTTTCTCTTTCTCTTTACTTCCTTTTCTCTACCTTTTTCTGCTCCCCCTATATTTCCTCCTCTTCTGTCTCTTACCGTGTGCACACATGACGCCCAATTTATTAGCTATGCTGGCACCCTTCAAATTAAATTATCTTTCTTACACAACCAAAATGAATAGACACTCACCACATGAACTGATTATTTTTACTCAAAATGTCAAAGGCCTAAATTGCCCCCAAAAAAGGAGAATGGCCATTAATGATCTCCAGAAAAAAGGTGGACACATATTGATGCTCCAAGAAACACACTTTAAATCTAAAAATATTCCCAAACACTTCTCCCCACAATATCCGCAGCACTTCCACAGCACAAACCCTAATAAGAAAATCAATGGGGTCAGTATATTGCTCCACAAATCCTTACCGTTCACTAAGATACGGTGCATCCCAGATAAGGAAGGTAGGTATATCTGCCTAAAAGGCTTACTATTTGGTAAACCGGTAACCTTAGTGAATGCCTACGCTCCTAACTCCAGACAAGACCAATTTATAAATTCGATTTCAGACTTAATTGTAAAAGAATTAAAAGGCTCCCTTATAGTAGCTGGAGATCTCAATTTCCCTCTAGACCCTACGGTTGATTGCTCAAACCCAGAATCCAGAACCAAAACCCCTAACCTACCCAAGATTTGGCGGAAATTCAAATCCTTAGGCATACACAATGTATGGAGATACTTCAACCCCCAAAAACGTGACTACACCTTTTTTTCCCACCCCAAACGCAACTATTCCAGGCTAGATTATATATTGGTAGATCACTTACTCCTATCTCATTCCAAACTTTCACAGATAAAACACACTTCCTGGTCCGACCACTCCCTAGTTTCGTGTCATATTAACTGGCCCTCTGCTCCATTTAGGGCCTTCCAATGGAAATTAGATGACTCCATACTACTAGACCCAATTCAAGCAAAGCTCTTCGCAACTCATATTAAAGACTATTTTGCACATAACAGCACTCCAGATATAAACGTGGCAACCCTTTGGGAAGCCCACAAATGCACAATCAGGGGAGAATTTATTAAAGCAAAAGCACAAATCAAAAAGAAAGGTAGACTAGAAAACAGAATTTATGTTTACCTGATAAATTACTTTCTCCAACGGTGTGTCCGGTCCACGGCGTCATCCTTACTTGTGGGATATTCTCTTCCCCAACAGGAAATGGCAAAGAGCCCAGCAAAGCTGGTCACATGATCCCTCCTAGGCTCCGCCTTCCCCAGTCATTCGACCGACGTAAAGGAGGAATATTTGCATAGGAGAAATCATATGATACCGTGGTGACTGTAGTTAAAGAAAATAAATTATCAGACCTGATTAAAAAACCAGGGCGGGCCGTGGACCGGACACACCGTTGGAGAAAGTAATTTATCAGGTAAACATAAATTCTGTTTTCTCCAACATAGGTGTGTCCGGTCCACGGCGTCATCCTTACTTGTGGGAACCAATACCAAAGCTTTAGGACACGGATGAAGGGAGGGAGCAAATCAGGTCACCTAAATGGAAGGCACCACGGCTTGCAAAACCTTTCTCCCAAAAATAGCCTCAGAAGAAGCAAAAGTATCAAACTTGTAAAATTTGGTAAAAGTGTGCAGTGAAGACCAAGTCGCTGCCTTACATATCTGATCAACAGAAGCCTCGTTCTTGAAGGCCCATGTGGAAGCCACAGCCCTAGTGGAATGAGCTGTGATTCTTTCAGGAGGCTGCCGTCCGGCAGTCTCATAAGCCAATCTGATGATGCTTTTAATCCAAAAAGAGAGAGAGGTAGAAGTTGCTTTTTGACCTCTCCTTTTACCAGAATAAACAACAAACAAGGAAGATGTTTGTCTAAAATCCTTTGTAGCATCTAAATAGAATTTTAGAGCGCGAACAACATCCAAATTGTGCAACAAACGTTCCTTCTTTGAAACTGGATTCGGACACAAAGAAGGCACGACTATCTCCTGGTTAATGTTTTTGTTAGAAACAACTTTCGGAAGAAAACCAGGTTTAGTACGTAAAACCACCTTATCTGCATGGAACACCAGATAAGGAGGAGAACACTGCAGAGCAGATAATTCTGAAACTCTTCTAGCAGAAGAAATTGCAACCAAAAACAAAACTTTCCAAGATAATAACTTAATATCAACGGAATGTAAGGGTTCAAACGGAACCCCCTGAAGAACTGAAAGAACTAAATTGAGACTCCAAGGAGGAGTCAAAGGTTTGTAAACAGGCTTGATTCTAACCAGAGCCTGAACAAAGGCTTGAACATCTGGCACAGCTGCCAGCTTTTTGTGAAGTAACACAGACAAGGCAGAAATCTGTCCCTTCAAGGAACTTGCAGATAATCCTTTCTCCAATCCTTCTTGAAGAAAGGATAGAATCTTAGGAATTTTTACCTTGTCCCAAGGGAATCCTTTAGATTCACACCAACAGATATATTTTTTCCATATTTTGTGGTAAATTTTTCTAGTTACAGGCTTTCTGGCCTGAACAAGAGTATCAATAACAGAATCTGAGAACCCTCGCTTTGATAAGATCAAGCGTTCAATCTCCAAGCAGTCAGTTGGAGTGAAACCAGATTCGGATGTTCGAACGGACCCTGAACAAGAAGGTCTCGTCTCAAAGGTAGCTTCCATGGTGGAGCCGATGACATATTCACCAGGTCTGCATACCAAGTCCTGCGTGGCCACGCAGGAGCTATCAAGATCACCGATGCCCTCTCCTGATTGATCCTGGCTACCAGCCTGGGGATGAGAGGAAACGGCGGGAATACATAAGCTAGTTTGAAGGTCCAAGGTGCTACTAGTGCATCTACTAGAGTCGCCTTGGGATCCCTGGATCTGGACCCGTAGCAAGGAACCTCGAAGTTCTGACGAGAGGCCATCAGATCCATGTCTGGAATGCCCCATAGTTGAGTAATGTGGGCAAAGATTTCCGGATGGAGTTCCCACTCCCCCGGATGTAATGTCTGACGACTCAGAAAATCCGCTTCCCAATTTTCCACTCCTGGGATGTGGATTGCAGACAAGTGGCAGGAGTGAGTCTCCGCCCATTGAATGATTTTGGTCACTTCTTCCATCGCCAGGGAACTCCTTGTTCCCCCCTGATGGTTGATGTACGCAACAGTCGTCATGTTGTCTGATTGAAACCGTATGAACTTGGCCTTTGCTAGCTGAGGCCAAGCCTTGAGAGCATTGAGTATCGCTCTCAGTTCCAGAATATCGGTAGAAGAGATTCTTCCCGAGACCAAAGACCCTGAGCTTTCAGGGGTCCCCAGACCGCGCCCCAGCCCATCAGACTGGCGTCGGTCGTGACAATGACCCACTCTGGTCTGCGGAAGCTCATCCCCTGTGACAGATTGTCCAGGGACAGCCACCAACGGAGTGAATCTCTGGTCCTCTGATTTACTTGTATCGTCGGAGACAAGTCTGTATAGTCCCCATTCCACTGACTGAGCATGCACAGTTGTAATGGTCTTAGATGAATGCGCGCAAAAGGAACTATGTCCATTGCCGCTACCATCAAACCTATTACTTCCATGCACTGCGCTATGGAAGGAAGAGGAACGGAATGAAGTATTTGACAAGAGTTTAGAAGTTTTGTTTTTCTGGCCTCTGTCAGAAAAATCCTCATTTCTAAGGAGTCTATTATTGTTCCCAAGAAGGGAACCCTCGTTGACGGAGATAGAGAACTCTTTTCTACGTTCACTTTCCATCCGTGAGATCTGAGAAAGGCCAGGACAATGTCCGTGTGAGCCTTTGCTTGAGGAAGGGACGACGCTTGAATCAGAATGTCGTCCAAGTAAGGTACTACTGCAATGCCCCTTGGTCTTAGCACCGCTAGAAGGGACCCTAGTACCTTTGTGAAAATCCTTGGAGCAGTGGCTAATCCGAACGGAAGTGCCACGAACTGGTAATGCTTGTCCAGGAATGCGAACCTTAGGAACCGATGATGTTCCCTGTGGATAGGAATATGTAGATACGCATCCTTTAAATCCACCGTGGTCATGAATTGACCTTCCTGGATGGAAGGAAGAATTGTTCGAATGGTTTCCATTTTGAACGATGGAACCTTGAGAAACTTGTTTAGGATCTTGAGATCTAAGAATGGTCTGAACGTTCCCTCTTTTTTGGGAACTACGAACAGATTGGAGTAGAACCCCATCCCTTGTTCTCCTAATGGAACAGGATGAATCACTCCCATTTTTAACAGGTCTTCTACACAATGTAAGAATGCCTGTTTTTTTATGTGGTCTGAAGACAATTGAGACCTGTGGAACCTCCCCCTTGGGGGAAGCCCTTTGAATTCCAGAAGATAACCTTGGGAGACTATTTCTAGCGCCCAAGGATCCAGAACATCTCTTGCCCAAGCCTGAGCGAAGAGAGAGAGTCTGCCCCCCACCAGATCCGGTCCCGGATCGGGGGCCAACATCTCATGCTGTCTTGGTAGCAGTGGCAGGTTTCTTGGCCTGCTTTCCCTTGTTCCAGCCTTGCATTGGTCTCCAGGCTGGCTTGGCTTGAGAAGTATTACCCTCTTGCTTAGAGGACGTAGCACTTGGGGCTGGTCCGTTTCTACGAAAGGGACGAAAATTAGTTTTATTTTTGGCCTTGAAAGACCTATCCTGAGGAAGGGCGTGGCCCTTGCCCCCAGTGATATCAGAGATAATCTCTTTCAAGTCAGGGCCAAACAGCGTTTTCCCCTTGAAAGGAATGTTAAGCAATTTGTTCTTGGAAGACGCATCCGCTGACCAAGATTTTAACCAAAGCGCTCTGCGCGCCACAATAGCAAACCCAGAATTTTTCGCCGCTAACCTAGCCAATTGCAAAGTGGCGTCTAGGGTGAAAGAATTAGCCAATTTGAGAGCACGGATTCTGTCCATAATCTCCTCATAAGAAGGAGAATTACTAGTGATCGCCTTTTCTAGCTCATCGAACCAGAAACACGCGGCTGTAGTGACAGGGACAATGCATGAAATTGGTTGTAGAAGGTAACCTTGCTGAACAAACATCTTTTTAAGCAAACCTTCTAATTTTTTATCCATAGGATCTTTGAAAGCACAACTATCTTCTATGGGTATAGTGGTGCGTTTGTTTAGAGTAGAAACCGCCCCCTCGACCTTGGGGACTGTCTGCCATAAGTCCTTTCTGGGGTCGACCATAGGAAACAATTTTTTAAATATGGGGGGAGGGACGAAAGGTATACCGGGCCTTTCCCATTCTTTATTTACAATGTCCGCCACCCGCTTGGGTATAGGAAAAGCTTCGGGGGGCCCCGGGACCTCTAGGAACTTGTCCATTTTACATAGTTTCTCTGGGATGACCAAATTCTCACAATCATCCAGAGTGGATAACACCTCCTTAAGCAGAGCGCGGAGATGTTCCAACTTAAATTTAAATGTAATCACATCAGGTTCAGCTTGTTGAGAAATTTTCCCTGAATCTGAAATTTCTCCCTCAGACAAAACCTCCCTGGCCCCCTCAGACTGGTGTAGGGGCCCTTCAGAAACAATATCATCAGCGTCCTCATGCTCTTCAGTATTTTCTAAAACAGAGCAGTCGCGCTTTCGCTGATAAGTGGGCATTTTGGCTAAAATGTTTTTGATAGAATTATCCATTACAGCCGTTAATTGTTGCATAGTAAGGAGTATTGGCGCGCTAGATGTACTAGGGGCCTCTTGTGTGGGCAAGACTGGTGTAGACGAAGGAGGGGATGATGCAGTACCATGCTTACTCCCCTCACTTGAGGAATCATCTTGGGCATCATTTTCTCTAAATTTTGTGTCACATAAATCACATCTATTTAAATGAGAAGGGACCTTGGCTTCCCCACATTCAGAACACAGTCTATCTGGTAGTTCAGACATGTTAAACAGGCATAAACTTGATAACAAAGTACAAAAAACGTTTTAAAATAAAACCGTTACTGTCACTTTAAATTTTAAACTGAACACACTTTATTACTGCAATTGCGAAAAAGTATGAAGGAATTGTTCAAAATTCACCAAATTTTCACCACAGTGTCTTAAAGCCTTAAAAGTATTGCACACCAAATTTGGAAGCTTTAACCCTTAAAATAACGGAACCGGAGCCGTTTTTATATTTAACCCCTTTACAGTCCCTGGTATCTGCTTTGCTGAGACCCAACCAAGCCCAAAGGGGAATACGATACCAAATGACGCCTTCAGAAAGTCTTTTCTATGTATCAGAGCTCCTCACACATGCATCTGCATGTCATGCTTCTCAAAAACAAGTGCGCAATACAGGCGCGAAAATGAGACTCTGCCTATGATTAGGGAAAGCCCCTAGAGAATAAGGTGTCCAATACAGTGCCTGCCGGTTATTTTACAAAATTCCCAAGATTAAAATAATTCCTCAAGGCTATGGAGTATAAAATATGTTTATATATAAATCGATTTAGCCCAGAAAATGTCTACAGTCTTAAAAAGCCCTTGTGAAGCCCTTTTTTTCTGTCTGTAATAAAATGGCTTACCGGATCCCATAGGGAAAATGACAGCTTCCAGCATTACATCGTCTTGTTAGAATGTGTCATACCTCAAGCAGCAAAAGTCTGCTCACTGTTCCCCCAACTGAAGTTAATTCCTCTCAACAGTCCTGTGTGGAACAGCCATCGATTTTAGTAACGGTTGCTAAAATCATTTTCCTCTTACAAACAGAAATCTTCATCTCTTTTCTGTTTCAGAGTAAATAGTACATACCAGCACTATTTTAAAATAACAAACTCTTGATTGAATAATAAAAACTACAGTTAAACACTAAAAAACTCTAAGCCATCTCCGTGGAGATGTTGCCTGTACAACGGCAAAGAGAATGACTGGGGAAGGCGGAGCCTAGGAGGGATCATGTGACCAGCTTTGCTGGGCTCTTTGCCATTTCCTGTTGGGGAAGAGAATATCCCACAAGTAAGGATGACGCCGTGGACCGGACACACCTATGTTGGAGAAATAGAAAGCTTAACCTCTGAAATATCTGATCTAGACTACACCCACAAAATCAACCCCCTAGATAACGCTGTTCTTGAGGAACTCAAAGTAAAGAGAGATAAACTGAATTCCATCCTTCATGTCAAAGCACAAAGGCAATTGCTATTTCTCCAACAAAATTTATATAGAGAGGGTAATAAGCCAGGGAAATACCTTGCAAGAGCTCTGAAAAAACAACAGAAAACCTATGTACACTCTATAAAATCAGCTCAAGGTAAAATCATAGAAGACACACACACTATAGCGAACGAATTCAAAATATTCTACCATAAACTCTATAACTTATACCCCAACAGGGACACCCGAAAACACCGCCAACTATGCTCCCAATACCTTAAGAATATTCCACTCACACAATTGACCACTGAGCAAAGCGAATTACTGGAGAAACCTATATCCACCTCAGAAGTAAATGACGCAATCCGACAGTTAAAACAAAATAAAGCCCCAGGCCCAGACGGCTATACAGGTCTCTACTATAAAACATTTGCAAATTTACTAATCCCACCCTTAACAAACCTATTTAACCACATAAATGCCTCCCGTCCCTTCTCTGATAGCATGCTTCAAGCAAATATCTCTGTTATTGCCAAACCAGGTAAAACTACTGACTCCCCAGCCAATTACAGACCCATCTCCCTTCTTAATATAGATCTAAAACTCTACGCTAAAATTTTAGCCACCCGTCTTAATAAAATCCTTCCGTCCTTAATCCACCAAGACCAAGTGGGTTTTGTGCCCCATAGAGAGGCTAAAGATAATACAGTTAAAGTTCTCAATCTCCTAGAATACATCTCGACAACCCAATCCCCGACTGTTTTCCTATCGACTGACGCCGAAAAGGCATTTGACAGACTAGACTGGACTTTTCTACAAGAAACCCTAAGACGATATAACTTCCCAGACTCTTTTATTCAAAAAATCCTAGCCTTATATACCAATCCCACAGCACAAATCAGAATAAACGGTACGTTATCCGACCCCTTTGAAATCAGAAATGGATCCAGACAGGGATGCCCCTTATCCCCACTCTTATTTATCTTAGCCTTAGAGCCGCTCGCTATTAAAATACGTCTTAATAACCAGATACGTGGAATAGAAGTAGATGACCAAACCCACAAGTTAGCCATATTCGCAGATGACATCCTCCTGACACTCACTAACCCGTTCCCCTCTCTTAGAACAACTATTTCAGAGTTAGACCATTATGGGACTGTATCCAATTTCCTGATTAATATGACAAAATCTGAATATCTCCCTATCAATCTCACTAACCAATCTCTAGACGAATTGAAACTATCTTGCCCACTCAAATTACAACAAAATTCCTAAAATATTTAGGCATTCGCATTACCCCCAACATAGCAGATCTCCGCATACACAATTATGGTACCTTAATCTCAGAACTTAAAAACCTTACCTCAACTTGGCTACCCAAAAAGATTTCATGGCTAGGCAGAATCCACACAGCAAAAATGATGCTATTGCCAAAAATATTATATATCCTCCAGACAATCCCCATCCCAGGCACCCAGAAAGACCTGGATATCCTACAAAAAATTATAAACGATTATATTTGGAGACGCAGACCCCCTAGAATTAATAAAAACATGCTTCATAAACTTCCTAGTGATGGGGGACTGGGGGTCCCTCATCTTCGCTCCTATAAACTTGCCATTTCGTTGCAAAGAATCTCAGATTGGTGCAAAATCAATGGCCCAAATCCCAAACAATGGGTACAATTAGAAAACTCCCTATCCTTGTCACATAACTTAGATGAGATATGTTGGAACCCGGGTTTCTTCAATAAATACAGTATATCCTCCTTATCCATAACAAATGAAACATGGTCAGACTGGAGACTAATCAACAAACCACTGAACAATATCTCCTCTCGATATTCTCCTCTCACCACACTTCTCAATAACCCGGAATTCCCACCAGGCCTTCACCAAATACCCCCCCAACCCGCAAATCCTTCCAGATCACTTCCTATATACCTCTTGACAGATAGCAATCACAAAATCATAACCAAAAACCAAATGGATTCTTTAAATCATCCATTCCTATCCTCTTGGTTTCGTCTTAATCAGGCAAGACACTACATAACCACACACAAGGATATAAAGAACCTAACACGATCTCTCACCCTCTTTGAACAAATATGTCAATCAATTGAAAATACACCTAGAACAATCTCCAAACTACATAAACTGATCCTACAAATGTCCTTTCCACTTCTCCCCTCTTATACAAAAAGATGGGACCTAGAACTCAAGACGAACACTGCCCCCAAAATCTGGATGCGCAGATTCGACACTCTAACCCACTCAGCACATTCAGCCCAAGCTAAAGAGACCAACATCAAGATAATGATGAGATGGTACTTAACTCCAGCAAGATTAAAATCTATATATAAAAACTCATCAATGCTCTGTTGGAGAGGCTGCACACAAGAGGGACACCTTACCCACATTTGGTGGGACTGCGATCTTATAAAACCATTCTGGTCACAAATTTTTACATATATTAATAAAATATTAAACACAAACATATCTCCCACCCCAGATTTAGTTCTACTCTGCCAACCCCCCGCCATTACTTGTAAGATAAGAAAACACCTTTACCACTTACTGCTCAACACTGCAAATCAGCTAATCCCTAGAAAATGGAAATCTACATCAATCCCTGCTATCCAGGAATGGATAACATCAGTTCAAAAAAATCTTCTTTTAGAAAGATTGCATTACCTCAAATTAGGCCAACTCACCCTATATCAAGATATGATCTTCTTGTGGGAATCCTTCACATTCGCTGGTACATAGACTCAAATCAACAAAAGGTCCCCCCTTTAAAATCTTTAAATTCTATAAAAAAAACCATATCCCCCCCCCCTCTCCCTGCCATTAACGAGACATCTCTGCCCTTATCATATACAACTTGTAATGATCTAAATATGGTTCAACACATAAAAATTCTAACCACAGACTAATGAAGTGGGCAAGTAAACAACACCAGAAGAAGCAGAGAAATAAGACCACTGATTGTGTACACGGTCCCCATGTTAGCTCCCCATTATCTTTCCATTTCCCATCTTTCTCTTTATTCTACTCTTCTTTCCTTTCTCTCCTTAATTTATGTTAAGTGCTAATTTTTTTGAGATAAGTTTACTTTCACTGCCTCACACTTATAATACAATATGTCTTGAGGAATGTATATCAGCATCCCAATTGGGCAAGGACACCATTAGTCCTATCTTTGAAACAACAGGAGCTCCCCCCACACCTGCTAACCTCTAACTCTTCCTAAGCACAAGAGCTCTAATGTCACAGCACACAATGGATTAATTAAAGGACATTGGACTATGGTATAATCTTTCAACAAGGACTGTCCTCATGACAAACATTATGCTATGTTTAGCCTAACATCAATCTTTTTCATGATTTATTTATCCTGCCTTGATTGTAAACTATTGACCTTATATATGTTTACCTGTTGTTTTGAATTGAAAATAAAAAGAAAACATAAATAAAAAAAAAAAAAGAAATACCCAAGATCTGGAAGACTACAGAAGAGTCACTAGAAAGAGAGGGATAAAATAAAAACAGCTTTTTCCGCTGAAAAAATTAAATCCACAAAAAAATAAGTCTCATAAATTTCACGAAAAAAAACAAATCATTAGCAGAAGAATCAAACTGAAACAGCTGCCTGAAGAACTTTTCTACCAAAGACTGCTTCAGAGGAAGCAAATACATCAAAATGGTAACATTTTGTAAATGTATACAAAGACCACCAAGTTGCTGCTTTGCAAATCTGATCAATTGAAGCTTCGTTCTTAAAAGCCCAAGAAGTGGCGACTGATCTAGTAGAATGAGCTGTAATTCTTTGAGGCAGAGACTGTCCCACCTCCAGATAAGCCTTGTGAATCAAAACCTTTAACCAAGATGCCAAAGAAATAGAGGATTTCTGACCTTTCCTAGGACCAGAAAAAACAAAAAAAAAGACTAGAAGTCTTCTTGAAATCTTAAATAGCTTCGACATAATATTTCAAAGCTCTTACAACATCCAAAGAATGTAAAGAGTATTCTTAGGATTAGGACACAAGGAAGGAACAACAATTTCCCTACTATTGTTGTTAGAATTGGATTTTGATGAGATGTAGCGCCAAAGACGAGCACCTATAGCTCTGAACAGTAGGCTAACTAGCTAGCTTGGAAAATGAACTAAGAAAAAACATAATTTATGTAAGAACTTACCTGATAAATTCATTTCTTTCATATTAGCAAGAGTCCATGAGCTAGTGACGTATGGGATATACATTCCTACCAGGAGGGGCAAAGTTTCCCAAACCTCAAAATGCCTATAAATACACCCCTCACCACACCCCCAATTCAGTTTAACGAATAGCCAAGAAGTGGGGTGATAAAAAAGTGCGAAAGCATATAAAATAAGGAATTGGAATAATTGTGCTTTATACAAAAATCATAACCACCACAAAAAAAGGGCGGGCCTCATGGACTCTTGCTAATATGAAAGAAATGAATTTATCAGGTAAGTTCTTACATAAATTATGTTTTCTTTCATGTAATTAGCAAGAGTCCATGAGCTAGTGACGTATGGGATAATGATTACCCAAGATGTGGATCTTTCCACACAAGAGTCACTAGAGAGGGAGGGATAAAATAAAGACAGCCAATTCCTGCTGAAAATCCACACCCAAAATAAAGTTTAATGAAAAACATAAGCAGAAGATTCAAACAAACCGCTGCCTGAAGTACTTTTCTACCAAAAACTGCTTCAGAAGAAGAAAATACATCAAAATGGTAGAATTTAGTAAAAGTATGCAAAGAGGACCAAGTTGCTGCTTTGCAAATCTGATCAATCGAAGCTTCATTCCTAAACGCCCAGGAAGTAGAAACTGACCTAGTAGAATGAGCTGTAATCCTCTGAGGCGGAGTTTTACCCGACTCAACATAGGCAAGATGAATTAAAGATTTCAACCAAGATGCCAAAGAAATGGCAGAAGCTTTCTGGCCTTTCCTAGAACCAGAAAAGATAACAAATAGACTAGAAGTCTTTCGGAAATACTTAGTAGCTTCAACATAATATTTCAAAGCTCTAACAACATCCAAAGAATGCAATGATTTCTCCTTAGAATTCTTAGGATTAGGACATAATGAAGGAACCACAATTTCTCTACTAATGTTGTTGGAATTCACAACTTTAGGTAAAAATTCAAAAGAAGTTCGCAACACCGCCTTATCCTGATGAAAAATCAGAAAAGGAGACTCACAAGAAAGAGCAGATAATTCAGAAACTCTTCTGGCAGAAGAGATTGCCAAAAGGAACAAAACTTTCCAAGAAAGTAATTTAATGTCCAATGAATGCATAGGTTCAAACGGAGGAGCTTGAAGAGCCCCCAGAACCAAATTCAAACTCGAAGGAGGAGAAATTGACGTAATGACAGGTTTTATACGAATCAAAGCTTGTACAAAACAATTAATATCAGGAAGAATAGCAATCTTTCTGTGAAAAAGAACAGAAAGAGCAGAGATTTGACCTTTCAAGGAACTTGCGGACAAACCCTTATCTAAACCATCCTGAAGAAACTGTAAAATTCTCGGTATTCTAAAAGAATGCCAAGAAAAATGATGAGAAAGACACCAAGAAATATAAGTCTTCCAGACTCTATAATATATCTCTCTAGATACAGATTTACGCGCCTGTAACATAGAATTAATCACAGAGTCAGAGAAACCTCTTTGACCAAGAATCAAGCGTTCAATCTCCATACCTTTAAATTTAAGGATTTCAGATCCTGATGGAAAAAAGGACCTTGCGACAGAAGGTCTGATCTTAACGGAAGAGTCCACGGTTGGCAAGAGGCCATCCGGACCAGATCCGCAAACCAAAACCTGTGAGGCCATGCCGGAGCTACCAGCAGAACAAACGAGCATTCCTTCAGAATCTTGGAGATTACTCTTGGAAGAAGAACTAGAGGCGGAAAGATATAGGCAGGATGATACTTCCAAGGAAGTGATAATGCATCCACTGCCTCCGCCTGAGGATCCCGGGATCTGGACAGATACCTGGGAAGTTTCTTGTTTAGATGAGACGCCATCAGATCTATTTCTGGAAGTTCCCACATTTGAACAATCTGAAGAAATACCTCTGGGTGAAGAGACCATTCGCCCGGATGCAACGTTTGGCGACTGAGATAATCCGCTTCCCAATTGTCTATACCTGGGATATGAACCGCAGAGATTAGACAGGAGCTGGATTCCGCCCAAACCAAAATTCGAGATACTTCTTTCATAGCCAGAGGACTGTGAGTCCCTCCTTGATGATTGATGTATGCCACAGTTGTGACATTGTCTGTCTGAAAACAAATGAACGATTCTCTCTTCAGAAGAGGCCAAAACTGAAGAGCTCTGAAAATTGCACGGAGTTCCAAAATATTGATCGGTAATCTCACCTCCTGAGATTCCCAAACTCCTTGTGCCGTCAGAGATCCCCACACAGCTCCCCAACCCGTGAGACTTGCATCTGTTGAAATTACAGTCCAGGTCGGAAGCACAAAAGAAGCCCCCTGAATTAAACGATGGTGATCTGTCCACCACGTTAGAGAGTGTCGTACAATCGGTTTTAAAGATATTAATTGAGATATCTTTGTGTAATCCTTGCACCATTGATTCAGCATACAGAGCTGAAGAGGTCGCATGTGAAAACGAGCAAAGGGGATCGCGTCCGATGCAGCAGTCATAAGACCTAGAATTTCCATGCATAAGGCTACCGAAGGGAATGATTGTGACTGAAGGTTTCGACAAGCTGAAATCAATTTTAGACGTCTCTTGTCTGTTAAAGACAGAGTCATGGACACTGAATCTATCTGGAAACCCAGAAAGGTCACCCTTGTCTGAGGAATCAATGAACTTTTTGGTAAATTGATCCTCCAACCATGATCTTGAAGAAACAACACAAGTCGATTCGTATGAGATTCTGCTAAATGTAAAGACTGAGCAAGTACCAAGATATCGTCCAAATAAGGAAATACCACAATACCCTGTTCTCTGATTACAGACAGAAGGGCACCGAGAACCTTTGTAAAAATTCTTGGAGCTGTAGCTAGGCCAAACGGCAGAGCCACAAACTGGTAATGCTTGTCCAGAAAAGAGAATCTCAGGAACTGATAATGATCTGGATGAATCGGAATATGCAGATATGCATCCTGTAAATCTATTGTGGACATATAATGAACTTGCTGAACAAAAGGCAAGATAGTCCTTACAGTTACCATTTTGAACGTTGGTATCCTTACATAACGATTCAATATTTTTAGATCCAGAACTGGTCTGAAGGAATTCTCCTTCTTTGGTACAATGAAGAGATTTGAATAAAACCCCATCCCCTGTTCCGGAACTGGAACTGGCATAATTACTCCAGCCAACTCTAGATCTGAAACACAATTCAGAAATGCTTGAGCTTTCACTGGATTTACTGGGACACGGGAAAGAAAAAAATCTCTTTGCAGGAGGTCTCATCTTGAAACCAATTCTGTACCCTTCTGAAACAATGTTCTGAATCCAAAGATTGTGAACAGAATTGATCCAAATTTCTTTGAAAAAACGTAACCTGCCCCCTACCAGCTGAGCTGGAATGAGGGCCGCACCTTCATGTGGACTTAGAAGCAGGCTTTGCCTTTCTAGCAGGCTTGGATTTATTCCAGACTGGAGATGGTTTCCAAACTGAAACTGCTCCTGAGGATGAAGGATCAGGCTTTTGTTCTTTGTTGAAACGAAAGGAACGAAAACGATTATTAGCCCTGTTTTTACCCTTAGATTTTTTATCCTGTGGTAAAAAAGTTCCTTTCCCACCAGTAACAGTTGAGATAATAGAATCCAACTGAGAACCAAATAATTTGTTACCCTGGAAAGAAATGGAAAGTAGAGTTGATTTAGAAGCCATATCAGCATTCCAAGTCTTAAGCCATAAAGCTCTTCTAGCTAAAATAGCTAGAGACATAAACCTGACATCAACTCTAATAATATCAAAAATGGCATCACAGATAAAATTATTAGCATGCTGAAGAAGAATAATAATATTATGAGAATCATGATCTGTTACTTGTTGCGCTAAAGTTTCCAACCAAAAAGTTGAAGCTGCAGCAACATCAGCCAATGATATAGCAGGTCTAAGAAGATTACCTGAACACAGATAAGCTTTTCTTAGAAAGGATTCAATTTTCCTATCTAAAGGATCCTTAAACGAAGTACCATCTGACGTAGGAATAGTAGTACGTTTAGCAAGGGTAGAAATAGCCCCATCAACTCTAGGGATTTTGTCCCAAAATTCTAATCTGTCAGACGGCACAGGATATAATTGCTTAAAACGTTTAGAAGGAGTAAATTAATTACCCAATTTATCCCATTCTTTGGAAATTACTTCAGAAATAGCATTAGGAACAGGAAAAACTTCTGGAATAACCACAGGAGATTTAAATACCTTATCTAAACGTTTAGAATTAGTATCAAGAGGACCAGAATCCTCTATTTCTAAAGCAATTAGTACTTCTTTAAGTAAAGAACGAATAAATTCCATTTTAAATAAATATGAAGATTTATCAGCATCAATCTCTGAGACAGAATCCTCTGAACCAGAAGAGTCATCAGAATCAGAATGATGATGTTCATTTAAAAATTCATCTGTAGGGAGAGAAGTTTTAAAAGATTTTTTATGTTTACTAGAAGGAGAAATAACAGACATAGCATCCTTGATGGATTCAGAAACAAAATCTCTTATGTTATCAGGAACATTCTGCACCTTAGATGTTGAAGGAACTGCAACAGGCAATGGTACTTTACTAAAGGAAATATTATCTGCATTAACAAGTTTGTCATGACAATTAATACAAACAACAGCCGGAGGAATAGCTACCAAAAGTTTACAGCAGATACACTTAGCTTTGGTAGATCCAGCACTAGACAGCGATTTTCCTGAAGTATCTTCTGACTCAGATGCAACGTGAGACATCTTGCAATATGTAAGAGAAAAAACAACATATAAAGCAAAATTGATCAAATTCCTTAAATGACAGTTTCAGGAATGGGAAAAAATGCCAAAGAACAAGCTTCTAGCAACCAGAAGCAATGAAAAATGAGACTTAAATAATGTGGGGACAAAAGCGACGCCCATATTTTTTTAGCGCCAAATAAGACGCCCACATTATTTGGCGCCTAAATGCTTTTGGCGCCAAAAATGACGCCACATCCGGAACGCCGACATTTTTGGCGCAAAATAACGTCAAAAAATGACGCAACTTCCGGCGACACGTATGACGCCGGAAACGGAAAAGATTTTTTGCGCCAAAAAAGTCTGCGCCAAGAATGACGCAATAAAATGAAGCATTTTCAGCCCCCACGAGCCTAACAGCCCACAGGGAAAAAAAGAGTCAAATTTTTGAAGGTAAGAAAAAAATGATTAATTCAAATGCATTATCCCAAATATGAAACTGACTGTCTGAAAAATAAGGAATGTTGAACATTCTGAGTCAAGGCAAATAAATGTTTGAATACATATATTTAGAACTTTATAAACAAAGTGCCCAACCATAGCTTAGAGTGTCACAGAAAATAAGATTTACTTACCCCAGGACACTCATCTACATGTTTGTAGAAAGCCAAACCAGTACTGAAACGAGAATCAGCAGAGGTAATGGTATATAAATAAGAGTATATCGTCGATCTGAAAAGGGAGGTAAGAGATGAATCTCTACGACCGATAACAGAGAACCTATGAAATAGACCCCGTAGAAGGAGATCACTGCATTCAAATAGGCAATACTCTCCTCACATCCCTCTGACATTCACTGCACGCTGAGAGGAAAACCGGGCTCCAACCTGCTGCGGAGCGCATATCAACGTAGAATCTAGCACAAACTTACTTCACCACCTCCATAGGAGGCAAAGTTTGTAAAACTGAATTGGGGGTGTGGTGAGGGGTGTATTTATAGGCATTTTGAGGTTTGGGAAACTTTGCCCCTCCTGGTAGGAATGTATATCCCATACGTCACTAGCTCATGGACTCTTGCTAATTACATGAAAGAAACATAATTTATGCTTACCTGATAAATTTATTTCTCTTGTGGTGTATCCAGTCCACGGATCATCCATTACTTGTGGGATACCAATAGCAAAGCTAAAGTACACGGATGAAGGGAGGGACAGGGCAGGTACTTAAATGGAAGGTACCACTGCCTGTAAAACCTTTCTCCCAAAAAAAGCCTCAGAAGAAGCAAAAGTATCAAATTTGTAGAATTTTGAAAAAGTATTAAGCGAAGACCAAGTCACCGCCCTGCAAATCTGTTCAACAGAAGCCTCGTATTTAAAGGCCCACGTGGAAGCCACAGCTCTAGTAGAATGAGCTGTAATCCTTTCTGGAGGCTGCTGGCCAGCAGTCTCATAGGCTAAGCGGATTATGCTTCTTAGCCAAAAAGAAAGAGAGGTTGCCAAAGCCTTTTGACCTCTCCTCTGTCCAGAGTAGACAACAAACAAAGCAGATGTTTGACGAAAATCTTTAGTAGCTTGTAAGTAAAACTTTAAAGCACGAACCACGTCCAGATTGTGTAATAGACATTCCTTCTTTGAAGGAGGATTAGGACACAAAGACGGAACAACAATCTCTTGATTGATATTCTTATTAGATACCACCTTAGGTAAAAACCCAGGTTTGGTACGCAGAACTACCTTATCTGCATGGAAGATCAGATAAGGAGAATCACATTGTAAGGCAGATAACTCGGAAACTCCACGAGCCGAGGAAATAGCTACCAAAAAAAGAACTTTCCAAGATAAAAGTTTGATATCTATGGAATGAAGAGGTTGAAACGGAACCCCCGAAGAACTTTAAGAACCAAAGTTAAGCTCCAAGGTGGAGCAACAGGTTTAAACACAGGCTTGATTCTAACTAAAGCCTGACAAAATGCCTGAACGTCTGGGACATCCGCCAGACGCTTGTGCAAAGAATAGATAGCGCAGAAATCTGTCCCTTTAAGGAACTAGCTGACAATCCTTTCTCCAATCCTTCTTGGAGAAAAGATAATATCCTGGGAATCCTGACCTTACTCCATGAGTAGCCCTTGGATTCACACCAATAAAGATATTTACGCCATATCTTATGATAGATTTTCCTTGTGACAGGCTTTCGTGCCTGAATTAAGGTATCAATGACTGACTCAGAGAAACCACGCTTTGATAAAATCAAGCGTTCAATCTCCAGGCAGTCAGCCTCAGAGAAATTAGATTTGGATGGTTGAAAGGACCTTGAAGTAGAAGGTCCTGTCTCAGCGGCAGAGTCCATGGTGGAAAAGACATGTCCACTAGATCTGCATACCAAGTCCTGCGCGGCCACGCAGGCGCTATCAAGATCACCGATGCTCTCTCCTGCTTGATCTTGGCAATCAGACGAGGGAGCAGAGGAAACGGTGGAAACACATAAGCCAGGTTGAAGGACCAAGGCGCTGCTAGAGTATCAGCGTTGCCTTGGGGTCCCTGGACCTGGATCCGTAACAAGGAAGCTTGGCGTTCTGGCAAGACGCCATGATATCCAGTTCTGCTTTGCCCCAACAATGAAACAATTGTGCAAACACCTCCGGGTGGAGTTCCCACTCCCCCGGATGAAAAGTCTGTCGACTTAGAAAATCCGCCTCCCAGTTCTCTACACCTGGGATATGGATAGCTGATAGGTGGCAAGAGTGAATCTCTGCCCAGCGAATTATCTTTGAGACTTCTAACATGGCTAGGGAACTCCTTGTTCCCCCTTGATGTTTGATGTAAGCCACAGTCGTGATGTTGTCCGACTGAAATCTGATGAACCTCATTGTCGCTAGCTGAGGCCAATCCTGAAGAGCATTGAATATCGCTCTTAGTTCCAGAATGTTTATTAGAAGGAGTGACTCCCTGAGCCTTCAGGGAGTTCCAGACTGCACCCCAACCTAGAAGGCTGGCATCTGTCGTTACAATTGTCCAATCTGGCCTGCGAAAGGTCATACCTTTGGAAATATGGACCCGAGAGCCACCAGAGAAGAGAATCCCTGGTCTCTTGATCCAGATTTAGTAGAGGGGACAAATCTGTGTAATCCCCATTCCACTGACTGAGCATGCAGAGTTGCAGCGGTCTGAGATGTAGGCATGCAAACGGCACTATGTCCATTGCCGCTACAATTAAGCCGATTACTTCCATGCACTGAGCCACCGAAGGGCAAGGAATGGAATAAAGAACACGGCAGGAATTAAGTTTTGATAACCTGGACTCCGTCAGGTAAATTTTCATTTTTACAGAATCTATCAGAGTCCCTAGGAAGGAAACTCTTGTGAGGGGGGATAGAGAACTCTCTTCCTCGTTCACCTTCCACCCATGCGACCTCAGAAATGCCAACACTATGTCCGTATGAGACTTGGCAATTTGGAAGTTTGACGCCTGAATCAGGATGTCGTCTAAATAAGGGGCCACTGTTATGCCCCGCGCCCTTAGGACTGCCAGAAGCGACCCCAGAACCTTCGTAAAAATTCTTGGGGCTGTAGCTAACCCAAAGGGAAGAGCTACAAACTGGTAATGCCTGTCTAGGAAGGCAAACCTGAGAAACCGATGATGATCTTTGTGTATCGGAATGTGAAGATAAGCATCCTTTAAATCCACTGTAGTCGTGTATTGACCCTCCTGGATCATAGGTAGGATGGTACGAATAGTCTCCATCTTGAATGATGGAACTCTGAGGAATTTGTTTAAGATCTTTAGATCCAAAATTGGTCTGAAGGTTCCCTCTTTTTTGGGAACTACAAACAGATTTGAGTAAAATCCCTGTCCTGTTCCTCCTTTGGAACTGGATGGATCACTCCCATAACTAGGAGGTCTTGTACACAGTGTAAGAATGCCTCTCTCTTTATCTGGTTTGCAGATAATTGTGAAAGGTGAAATCTCCCTTTTGGGGGGGAAGCCTTGAAGTATAAATTTCCAACGCCCAGGGATCCTGGACATCTCTTGCCCACGCCTGGGCGAAGAGCGAAAGTCTGCCCCCTACTAGATCCGTTACCGGATAGGGGGCCGTTCCTTCATGCTGTCTTAGAGGCAGCAGCAGGCTTTTTGGCCTGCTTACCCTTGTTCCAGGTCTGGTTAGGTCTCCAGACCGTCTTGGACTGAGCAAAAGTTCCCTCTTGTTTTGCATTAGAGGAAGTTGATGCCGCACTTGCCTTGAAGTTTCGAAAGGCACAAAAATTAGACTGTTTGGCCCTTGATTTGGACCTATCCTGAGGAAGGACATGACCTTTTCCTCCAGTGATATCAGCAATAATCTCCTTCAAACCAAGCCCGAATAGGGTCTGCCCCTTGAAGGGAATGTTAAGCAGCTTAGACTTTGAAGTAACGTCAGCTGACCATGATTTAAGCCATAGCGCTCTGCGAGCCTGGATAGCAAAACCAGAATTCTTAGCCGTTAGTTTAGTCAAATGAACAATGGCATCAGAAACAAAAGAATTGCCTAGCTTAAGTGCTCTAAGCTTGTCAAATATGTCATCCAATGGAGTCGCTACCTGTAAAGCCTCTTCCAGAGACTCAAACCAGAACGCCGCAGCAGCAGTGACAGAAGCAATGCATGCAAGGGGCTGTAGGATAAAACCTTGTTGAATAAACATTTTCTTAAGGTAACCCTCTAACTTTTTATCCATTGGATCTAAGAAAGCACAACTGTCCTCGACAGGGATATTAGCACGCTTTGCTAGAGTAGAAACTGCTCCCTCCACCTTAGGAACTGTCTGCCATAAGTCCCGTGTGGTGGCGTCTATTGGAAACATTTTTCTAAAAATAGGAGGGGGAGAGAACGGCACACCTGGTCTATCCCATTCCTTAGTAATAATTTCTGTAAACCTTTTAGGTATTGGAAAAACTTCAGTGCACACCGGCACTGCATAGTATTTATCCAGTCTACACAATTTCTCTGGCACTGCAATTGTATCACAGTCATTTAGAGCAGCTAAAACCTCCCTGAGTAAAACGCGGAGGTGTTCAAGCTTACATTTAAATGTAGAGATATCAGAATCAGGTTGCATCATCTTCCCTGAGTCAGAAACATCACCCACAGAAAGAAGCTCTCCTTCTTCAGCTTCTGCATATTGTGAGGGAGTATCAGACATAGCTCTTAAAGTGTCAGTATGCTCTGTATTTCGTCTAACTCCAGAGCTATCTCGCTTTCATCTAAATTCAGGTACTCTGGCTAATACCGCTGACAGTGTATTATCCATGACTGCCGCCATGTCTTGTAAGGTAAACGCTATGGGCGCCCTGGATGTACTTGGCGCCATTTGAGCGTGAGTCCCTTGAGCGGGAGTCAAAGGATCTGACACGTGGGGAGAGTTAGTCGGCATAACTTCCCCCTCGTCAGATTCCTCTGGTGATACATTTTTTAAAGACAAAATATGATCTTTATTGCTTAAAGTGAAAAAAGTACATTTGGTACACATTCTAAGAGGGGGTTCCACAATGGCTTTTAAACATAATGAACAAGGAGTTTCCTCTATGTCAGACATGTTTGTACAGACTAGCAATGAGACTAGCAAGCTTGGAAAACACTTTAAATCAAGTTAACAAGCAAATATAAGAAACGGTACTGTGCCTTTAAGAGAAACAAATTTTGTCAGAATTTGAAAAACAGTGAAAAAAGGCAGTAAATCAAACAAAATTTTTACAGTGTGTATAATAAGCTAACAGAGCATTGCACCCACTTGCAAATGGATGATTAACCCCTTAGTTCAAAAAACGGATCAAAAAAACGAAAGACGTTTTTTAACAGTCACACCAAACTGCCACAGCCTTGCTGTGGGCCTACCTTCCCCAACAAACGATTTTGGAAAGCCTAAGAGCCCTTTAGAGATGTCCTATAGCATTCAGGGGACTCCTGGAGGAAGCTGGATGTCTCAGTCTGTAAAAGTTACTGCGCAAAAAAGCGCTAAATTAGGCCCCTCCCACTCATAGTAACACAATGGAAAGCCTCAGGAAACTGTTTCTAGGCAAATTTAAGCCAGCCATGTGGAAAAAACTAGGCCCCAATAAAGTTTTATCACCAAAGTATATATAAAAACGTTTAAACATGCCAGCAAACGTTTTATATTGTAAATATAAAAGAGTATTACCTCAGAAAGTAAGCATGATACCAGTCGCTATTAAATCACTGTATTCAGGCTTACCTTACATAAATTTGGCATCAGCAGCATTTTCTAGCATTCACATCTTCTAGAAAAATCTTAACTGCACATACCTCATAGCAGGATAACCTGAACGCCATTCCCCCGCTGAAGTTATCTCTCTCTTCAGTCATGTGTGAGAACAGCAATGGATCTTAGTTACAACCTGCTAAGATCATAGAAATCACAGGCAGATTCTTCTATTTTTCTGCCTGGAACAAAATAGTACAACTCCGGTACCATTTAAAAATAATAAACTTTTGATTGAAGCAAAATAACAGCTACATTTCACCACTTCTCTCTTACTACCTCCATGTTTGTTGAGAGTTGCAAGAGAATGACTTGATATGGCAGCTCTGCTGTGGGTGTCCTCTTGCAACTTCCTGTTGCGAATGAGAATATACCACAAGTAATGGATGATCCGTGGACTGGATACACCTTACAAGAGAAATAAATGTGTTCAGAGCGCCTCAAATGGGCTAGGTGTTGTACAATGTGTAGAGTGTGTATTTAGAAATATTTTAATTGTAAATCTAGTACTTTACACAAGAATAAAACATGCCACGGTGGGTACAGTGGTAATAAATGACAATAAAAACAATAAGATGTGGATCCACTCTTGTACAAATTGAATATTGAATATATCTATATAAAAACACTGAATATAAAATGATACAGAGGCAAAAATAATGGTAGCCCCAATAAAAATATGAGAAAGTTAAAATTCCAAACAATGTCTAAAAGAAATCTATCCAATGTGTGGATTAATAAAATGCAGTAAATCAAATGAATGGATTGCCGATATCGACTAGGATACCGTAAGTGATTATGTACCAGTGTTGGTGGTGATGTGTATAAAAAGGGAGTGAAGAATTATCCTTAGTAATTGCAAATATAAAGAAAACAGACAGTGTCAACTTGCTTATTCAAAAGTGAAAAAAAAAAAAGATGTGAAAAATTGTAAAAATTACAAAGGAAAAAAATGCTGCTCAAAAAATGAGAAAAAAAAGAACAAAGTCAGTGATCAAAAAAAAAAAAAAAAAGGGAAAAAAAAAAAAAAGAGTACAAAGTCAGTGATTGTAATCCAAGAAACAAAATCCTAAAAAAGGCTAAATGTGAAGATCCAAATAAAAGTCAAAAGTTAATAATGTGTAGAAAAGGGAACCTTATTTTCCTAGTGGTGAGAGTCCATCTGAGATTCCTGATGGTGAAATTAAAGTCAAGGGTCTTTTAGGTCAAACCCAATTAATGGGCTAGTGTTCCTGTTCCTGATGGTGAGAACCTTTGGTGGTTGGGAGAAACTCCAATCCAAAAAAATGCTTTTCTTTTTAAATCATAAATTAAACCTAAAAGCAAATAAAAACAACAATAGTGTAGATGGTACTAAAAACTTATATAAAATCAGAATAGTGCTTACCAGCTGTGGTCAACGCGTCTCTAGACTCTCTCTCTCTCTCTAGACTCTCTCTCTCTCTCTAGACTCTCTCTCCAGACTCTCTCTCTCTCTCTCCAGACTCTCTCTCTCTCCAGACTCTCTCTCTCTCTCTCTCTCCAGACTCTCTCTCTCTCTCTCTCTCCAGACTCTCTCTCTCTCTCTCTCTCCAGACTCTCTCTCTCTCTCTCTCTCCAGACTCTCTCTCTCTCTCTCTCTCCAGACTCTCTCTCTCTCTCTCTCTCCAGACTCTCTCTCTCTCTCTCTCTCCAGACTCTCTCTCTCTCTCTCTCTCCAGACTCTCTCTCTCTCTCTCTCTCCAGACTCTCTCTCTCTCTCTCTCTCTCCAGACTCTCTCTCTCTCTCTCTCTCTCCAGACTCTCTCTCTCTCTCTCTCTCTCCAGACTCTCTCTCTCTCTCTCTCTCTCTCCAGACTCTCTCTCTCTCTCTCTCCAGACTCTCTCTCTCTCTCTCTCCAGACTCTCTCTCTCTCTCTCTCCAGACTCTCTCTCCAGACTCTCTCTCTCTCTCTCCAGACTCTCTCTCTCTCTCTCCAGACTCTCTCTCTCTCTCTCCAGACTCTCTCTCTCTCTCTCCAGACTCTCTCTCTCTCTCTCCAGACTCTCTCTCTCTCTCTCCAGACTCTCTCTCTCCAGACTCTCTCTCTCTCTCTCTCCAGACTCTCTCTCTCTCTCTCTCTCAGACTCTCTCTCTCTCTCTCTCCAGACTCTCTCTCTCTCCTCTCTCCAGACTCTCTCTCTCTCTCTCTCCAGACTCTCTCTCTCTCTCTCTCCAGACTCTCTCTCTCTCTCTCTCCAGACTCTCTCTCTCTCTCTCTCTCCAGACTCTCTCTCTCTCTCTCCAGACTCTCTCTCTCTCTCTCCAGACTCTCTCTCTCTCTCCAGACTCTCTCTCTCTCTCCAGACTCTCTCTCTCTCTCTCCAGACTCTCTCTCTCTCTCTCTCCAGACTCTCTCTCTCTCTCTCTAGACTCTCTCTCTCTAGACTCTCTCTCTCTCTAGACTCTCTCTCTCTCTAGACTCTCTCTCTCTCTAGACTCTCTCTCTCCAGACTCTCTCTCTCCAGACTCTCTCTCTCCAGACTCTCTCTCTCCAGACTCTCTCTCTCCAGACTCTCTCTCTCCAGACTCTCTCTCTCCAGACTCTCTCTCTCTCTCTCTCTCCAGACTCTCTCTCTCTCTCTCTCCAGACTCTCTCTCTCTCTCTCCAGACTCTCTCTCTCCAGACTCTCTCTCTCCAGACTCTCTCTCTCCAGACTCTCTCTCTCCAGACTCTCTCTCTCCAGACTCTCTCTCTCCAGACTCTCTCTCTCCAGACTCTCTCTCTCCAGACTCTCTCTCTCCAGACTCTCTCTCTCCAGACTCTCTCTCTCTCCAGACTCTCTCTCTCTCCAGACTCTCTCTCTCTCCAGACTCTCTCTCTCTCCAGACTCTCTCTCTCCAGACTCTCTCTCTCTCTCCAGACTCTCTCTCTCCAGACTCTCTCTCTCTCTAGACTCTCTCTCTCTCTCCAGACTCTCTCTCTCTCTCTCCAGACTCTCTCTCTCTCTCTCTAGACTCTCTCTCTAGACTCTCTCTCTCTCTAGACTCTCTCTCTCTCCAGACTCTCTCTCTCTCTCTCCAGACTCTCTCTCTCTCTCTCTCCAGACTCTCTCTCTCTCTCTCCAGACTCTCTCTCTCTCTCTCTCCAGACTCTCTCTCCAGACTCTCTCTCTCTCTCTCCAGACTCTCTCTCTCTCTCTCAGACTCTCTCTCTCTCTCTCTCCAGACTCTCTCTCTCTCTCCAGACTCTCTCTCTCTCTCTCTCCAGACTCTCTCTCTCTCTCTCTCCAGACTCTCTCTCTCTCTCTCTCCAGACTCTCTCTCTCTCTCTCCAGACTCTCTCTCTCTCTCTCCAGACTCTCTCTCTCTCCAGACTCTCTCTCTCTCCAGACTCACTCTCTCTCTCTCCAGACTCTCTCTCTAGACTCTCTCTCTCTAGACTCTCTCTCTCTCTAGACTCTCTCTCTCTCTCTAGACTCTCTCTCTCTCCAGACTCTCTCTCTCTCCAGACTCTCTCTCTCTCTCCAGACTCTCTCTCTCTCCCAGACTCTCTCCTCTCTCCTCCCAGACTCTCTCTCTCCAGACTCTCTCTCTCTCCAGACTCTCTCTCTCTCCAGACTCTCTCTCTCTCCAGACTCTCTCTCTCTCCAGACTCTCTCTCTCTCCAGACTCTCTCTCGACTCTCTCTCTCTCAGACTCTCTCTCTCTAGACTCTCTCTCTCCAGACTCTCTCTCTCTAGACTCTCTCTCTCCAGACTCTCTCTCTCTAGACTCTCTCTCTCCAGACTCTCTCTCTCTCCAGACTCTCTCTCTCTCCAGACTCTCTCTCTCTCCAGACTCTCTCTCTCTCTCTCCAGACTCACTCTCTCTCTCTCCAGACTCTCTCTCTCTCTCTCCAGACTCTCTCTCTCTCCAGACTCTCTCTCTCTCCAGACTCTCTCTCTCTCCAGACTCTCTCTCTCTCCAGACTCTCTCTCTCTCCAGACTCTCTCTCTCTCTCCAGACTCTCTCTCTCTCCAGACTCTCTCTCTCTCCAGACTCTCTCTCTCTCTCCAGACTCTCTCTCTCCAGACTCTCTCTCTCTCCAGACTCTCTCTCTCTCCAGACTCTCTCTCTCTCCAGACTCTCTCTCTCTCCAGACTCTCTCTCTCTCCAGACTCTCTCTCTCTCCAGACTCTCTCTCTCCAGACTCTCTCTCTCTCTCTCTCTAGACTCTCTCTCTCTCTCTAGACTCTCTCTCTCCAGACTCTCTCTCTCTCCAGACTCTCTCTCTCTCCAGACTCTCTCTCTCTCCAGACTCTCTCTCTCTCCAGACTCTCTCTCTCTCCAGACTCTCTCTCTCTCTCTCTCTAGACTCTCTCTCTCTCTCTCTCCAGACTCTCTCTCTCTCTCTCTCTAGACTCTCTCTCTCTCTCTCTCTAGACTCTCTCTCTCTAGACTCTCTCTCTCCAGACTCTCTCTCTCTCCAGACTCTCTCTCTCTCCAGACTCTCTCTCTCTCCAGACTCTCTCTCTCTCCAGACTCTCTCTCTCCAGACTCTCTCTCTCTCCAGACTCTCTCTCTCTCCAGACTCTCTCTCTCTCTCTCCAGACTCTCTCTCTCTCTAGACTCTCTCTCTCTCTCTCTAGACTCTCTCTCTCTAGACTCTCTCTCTCCAGACTCTCTCTCTCTCCAGACTCTCTCTCTCTCCAGACTCTCTCTCTCTCCAGACTCTCTCTCTCTCCAGACTCTCTCTCTCTCCAGACTCTCTCTCTCTCCAGACTCTCTCTCTCTCCAGACTCTCTCTCTCTCTCTAGACTCTCTCTCTCTCTCCAGACTCTCTCTCTCTCCACAG